>NW_015660895.1:521072-537373 GCF_001515625.1 Sinocyclocheilus rhinocerous
TTTTTTTTCTAATTGTTTAAGCAACTTTATTAATTATATATGGTTAATAAACATTATTTTAAACATTATGCACTTTTTTTCAAAGATAGTCGTGTTATTTTATTACGCTTTGAAGAAACGTGCATAATATTTTGCTCGATGTGTCCACTTGTGGCCTCAGGAGAGAAGCCAAAAGATTTTTTCCCCCTAACTGAAATTATGCCTTTTAAATTCGAATATAATTTAAATTTTGATAATATTTAAGTAGAAAATTCGAATTTAGTTTTTCAGTCATTTTGACAGCCCTAGATCAGAAACAATAATTGTTTGATGCCAAGTTAAGTCAGGACAATAGTATTTTTCACAACATGCATTGTTTCAAAACCGCTATACAGAAAACATGGAACAGAAACACCAGGGCCCGTATTCTTAAATCTTCTAAGAAATCTCTCAAAAATTTCTACGTAGGAGTCTTAGCTTAAGAGCAATTCAGGACCAATCTAAGAGCAACTCGACTTTCATCTTAGTGAGGAGGCGGGGCTGACCCCGTTGCTACGTATGACACAGTCTTTTGAAGACTGTGATTGGCTGGTTGTTCAAGAAGGGGGAAAAAAAGAGAAAGTGGTTTAGG
This sequence comes from Sinocyclocheilus rhinocerous, assembly GCF_001515625.1. Classification (NCBI taxonomy): domain Eukaryota; kingdom Metazoa; phylum Chordata; class Actinopteri; order Cypriniformes; family Cyprinidae; genus Sinocyclocheilus; species Sinocyclocheilus rhinocerous. The sequence continues at coordinate 521,683 of NW_015660895.1, forward strand.
GTTAATTATAAGCCTTCACTTTGAAATTACAGGCGTAATTTTTACTATTTTACTCTCTCTCTCTCTCTCTCTCTCACACACACACACACACATTATATATGTGGGTCAAAGACGTTAAGATGTCCACATCAAAATAAATGTACAAAAGTGATTTTATGTCCATAGAAAGCACATTAAATGTAAGTAAAGTGTCTACTTTTAAGGTTTCAATTTAAGGGGGTCTGAATACTTTCCGTACCCACTGTATATATATATATATTATTACTTTTTTATTTACCATGCTGTTAATGTTGTACTTAAAGTATTTGATAGGAAATGAACAGCGACACAATAAGGTTCTGAAAGTGCTGTAATTGTTTGTGTGATCACTTTGCTTATAGAAGGTTGTGACACAGAATATGCAGAATACAGTTGTCAGTCCTGTATTTGGGTCCTTAACATGATTACGTTCACACAATACAGTTATTTACGGGGGTGACAACTGCATTCTATAACCGAACTCACATTTTCAAGACTCACAACCGCATTCTCGGAAAACACGCACTGTATGAACTGGACAACTAGTTGTAGTACAGTGCGAGAGAGCCGCTCATGTGTGGTTTCACTTTGGGTACATTGACAGGGAAATGAGCCGTGCGTCATCTGAAGGTTTTAGATCCAGTCACTGTTCTTCACTGGAGTGGTTTCCGTCAGTTTTGTGTTCTGTGCGTCACAGTGCGTGACTCAAATGCAGTGTCATGCGCGAGACGCAGAAAAGGATGCGAGCGCATATACGGGCTTGACTCTCGTTGCACGTTCATACAGGAGAAACTCTTAAGCCTCTTAAAAGTCCTCGTCAGTACTCCTAACAATTTTGGACCTTAAGAGCTCTTTTAAGGGTTAAGATGCTTTCTGAATTACTTTCTTCTTTACTAGGATCTTTTCTTTAATTTTAAGAGGAAACACCCACATTTCTAAGATTGTTCTTAGAAGTGTGTCACTAGGAGCAACTCTTTGCACTAAGAATTTTCGTGAATACGGGCCCAGGGGAACAGAGGTGGCTGATAGCCGATTACGCACTGGAAGGGGGTGAGATCTGTAGAGGGCTGACGAAGAGAGTTCTGTGCGTACTCGGCCCAGGCGATAAATCGGTTCCAGGAGTTCTGGTGGCTGTGGCAGAAGGTACGGAGGTAGCGACCTATCTCCTGGATCTTTCTCTCCGTTTGACCGTTGCTCTGTGTGTGGTATCCAGAAGATAGGCTTACTGTCACCCCTAGGAGCGAGAGGAAAGATCTCCAAACTCGTGAGATAAATTGAGGACCTCTATCTGATACTATGTCTTCGGGGATGCCAAAGTTTCGAAAGACATGGTTAAAAAGTCTCCATGGCAGTTGGGAGTCCTTTCAGGGGTACTCTATCCACGGCGACTAGGATGCAAGTATTACCATCTGATGCTGGTAAGTCTGTGACGAAATCGACTCCTAGGTGTGACCATGGACGCCGAGGAATGGGGAGAGGAAGGATCTTCCCAGATGGTAAGTGGCGGGGTGTCATTGCCATGGTGCATTCCTGGCATCCTCTCACGTACCTTCTGATGTCGTTTGCCATTCTGCATAGGTCGGCGGAGATGAAGTTGCCTGCTGACCCAGAATCGAGGAGGGCATGGACTGAAACACAGTTGAGAGGGGTAGTAAACTGCACAATTGTAGTCAGAGGATGTACAGTACATTAACTGAGGAAGAGGAAACCACACTCACCACTGGTCGTGGGGGACGGATGGGACATATCCGTATTACATATCCACCTTGGCCACAGTAGAGACATAATCCCTGGGTCAGCCAACGCAGACATTCGGCCGAGGACAACCGGGTGTTATCGACTTGCATGGGTTCATACTGTGGTTCTGGAGGGCTGGGAAGCTCTGGTTGGCGGAGCGGAACGGGTGGATTTTGGCATCGAATATCCTTCATACAGCCGTGAATCCGATTTGCCACCTGGATGGAGAGTTGGATGAAACGCTCGAGCCCCATGGTGTCATCATAAGCGGAGAGATGCAACCGCAGAGAGGGCTCTAGTTCTTGGCGATAAGTCGTTAACAGGGAGCGCTCATTCCAAGCACTTGAGGCTGCGAGAGTGCGGAAACGTAGAGCATAATCTTGCACGGAGGTTTTTGCCTTGTTTCAGATGATATAATTTCTCACAGACTGAAGCATCTCCTACTGGCCGACCGAAGACTTCACGGAAGTGAGTAAGAAAGGCATTCAAGGATTGAGTGACCAGTCCATTCTGCCACAATGCTGCCACAATGATTCTCAATGCTGCCACAATGATTCTGCCAAAATAGTTTGGTGTGATATGATTCCAAATTTAGGGGGGGGCCAAGCTTTAGTAGAGGGTTTAAGATGATCAGATGCTATCCACATTAAGTTCAGAAGAAACATCCATTTTTAAGACAATATATGCTATAATTTAAAAGTATAGACCAATAGCCTATTTACTTTTTAGAGAACTTTATTAAGCCTCCTAAACTTTGAAAGACCAATCTCTGGTCAATTTAATTGTCATCTTCAGTCCAGTCTATAATAAAAAAAAATTCTCTATGACATCACCACCATCACCAGAGATTAAATGGAGAACAAATAGATTTTAGTATCCTGCTTATAATAAAATAAAATAAAATATTTTTTAAAAATCCCATAATCTTGCGCATCTCCTCAGGAGTTTCAGAGAATATCTCAACAATGTCTCAATTGGCATAAAAAAAAATTGGCAAACAAACATAAAATGTAAAATTAATCATATTCTTCTTAATGTTGATATCCACATTAATTTTATAGCTCTGTACTCTCAATTACGTTTCTTTAGATTTCTCATAAAGAAACATATGGAAATATAATAGGAAACGTCAGGAAAAGTTCATTTTTACAGAAACAACTGAGAACTGAAACATAACTGACAAGCTTTCTTTCTTTCTTTCTTTCTTCCTTCCTGTCTGCTTGCTTGTAGGCATTAGCGATCCCCTACACTCGATTTTCCACATGTAGTCTGTTTTTGGTGTGTAACTGTCCGTGCTGCAGTGTGCATCGCTGCACACGATGCACACTTCCTGACGACCCACTCAGCTGGCAGGGTTAAGCTCACCGTCCCTGTACCTGCCAGCTTGCTCTCTTAAGGGGCATCGCCCGCTTGCCATCTCTGAGGTATCACCCTCGCCCGCCATCTGCGCCCCGACAGACGCTCATACACCACACTGCGCCGCAGCTGTTCCCAGGACAGCGGGAGGTCGAGTGGTGAAGTCTTGCTGCAACCCTCGCGGCCTCACGGTGCCCCCTGGGGCCGGAGCCGCTCTGCACTCAGCATCACAAACACCTTCTGTGATATGACTGCGAGGTGTGTTGATCGCCGCTCCTTCGAAAAAGAACTAGAGGACATAGAGGAGAAATGTTTTGGTAGGCTGGAATCGCCATTAAAACTTAAATCCACTTAGAAACCATATTACGTTCTGTAGGCTGTTTTCACATCACAGTTAAATGTGGCCAAAATCTGTTTCCCCCATGTGACACAGAAGTGCTGTGGATGACAGTGTGTTCAGCAAAAATCGATTTGATTCTGGACCAATTCTGATCTGGCTCAATTAAACGTGACTTGACACGATTTACCCTTGAAGAAGATGGAGGACAGGAAATATGGACTGTTAAATGATGAGGTGTTTGACACAAGGGGTTAAGGTTTCACTGGTTAACATGCCCTGTTAACCCCTGCCAGTATAAATACACAGTTAGAGGCCAAGGCCCATCACAAAGAATAGTAAAAATATAAACATCTAAAAGACGCATCTACTTTTTGCTTGATCATCGTGCTTTTAGAATGCAGTATCACGCTGCAAAAGACACGAGACACAAAGGTGTTATTTTAGTATCATTGATATGCTATTATAGTTTTTGTTAATTTATATATTATTAAAGTTTTTGTAATATGTTGAATTAGATTTTATATTTTCTATTCGTTATTTTTTAAAAATTTTTTTATGGTTTTGTTGTGTTTTTGTCATTTTGGTTATTATTTTTTAAAAATGTCTATAGTTTTTATTAGGTTTTAAGTTTTAGTTTTATTTAGTTCTAATTATTTTAGTACTTCAACTTAAACTAAATGAAAATGAAAAATAATAATATAATTTATTTTATTTTATTAAATAATTTTTTTAATTATTATTTCAAGCAATACAATTGTGTTTTTTTATGGTTTTAGTTTTAGTAGTAATAACCTGGATCAGTATAGTGCATGTGTACACAGAAAATCAATGGAAAATCTGCACTGAAGAGCACAAAAAAAAAGAAAGAAAAAAAACAGCAACTGTGAACTGTTCACTCTGTGAGCAGTCCTAATTGTAGCAACAAGTTATTTTCTCCATTGATGGCCATTCAAAAGTTGTTACATCTATCTATCACCATAGACATGCTAAACATGCAATTTGAAACCAGTCTTCACTGCACAACTTTATAGGCTTTGCCTCCATTTCATTCTTAAATCTGAAAAACATAAGCATAATATTTCATAAACATAATAAAACATATTTCATAAAACATAATGAACTGTCTGATATAAGCCACATTCAAAAAGTTATTATTAATATATAAAAAAATATACTAATAATAATATATAAAAATATTATTAATATCCAAAATAATTGTATTATAAAATATAATAAAATAATGTATTATAATGTAATCTACATAAAAATAATAGAATACTACAAAAATAAAATGTAATCTACATTAAAATGCTAAAACAAGATCATATTTTTATTTTCTTTGAGTAAATATTGTTTTTGTTGAAGCACACAATGCTTGTATACAGAATATAACTTCTCAAATATATATCACAAATGAATCATGTTTAATTAATTTAGTATATCAAATTAATTAACCGCATACAAATTAATGAGTTCCACAATAAAAGTTTAATGCCTTTGCAAACACCAATGAATATTCTTCCGTGTCCCCCAAAGCTGCCTGCCGTTTCAGAGTTGTACATTTATTCAATCTTTAGAGGTAAAATCATATTCCAAAGAAATTGGCGCAATGCTGCAACAGACACAGTAGAATTACATTGTAGCCTCGGTGTGGTGGATGATGGGAAAAAAGTGTCAGGTGTTATTGAACGCTGGTGTCTGTCCTCCCCCCGGAGGCTGAATGGATTCTGCCGAAATTATCACTGTCAAGGCCAATCCAATAAAGGTACAGCCTCTTCTATAAGCCCCTCTCTCTTTCAGACATTTCCCTTTCTTTCTCCCTTATAGATACATGTGTGTGTGTGTGTGTGAGTGTTAAATTTAAACCATGTGATCTGCTTCCCTCCTACCCAGTGTGTGTTGTGAGACAGTGTTCTGGTTCAGATAACAACGCTGTAATGAAACAAGGGAGCTCCCAGGCAAAGCTTGCACACACACACACACACTCACACATGCACGATAGCAGTGCTGTAGTAGGGAATAAGAAAATGCATAGTGTGCTTTGCCCTTGGCTGCGTGCGAGTGATTGTGCATGGAGAGCGGGGAATAAAGAACCGAGGAAGGAAAATAGGGGGGACTTCATACATTTTTATGACCACACGAGATAAGGTCAGTTGTGTGCCATTGTTACTAGGCAACACTGCAACCCGGTATCGGATTGAGTTGTGAAGCTGAGCAGTCAAATTCGCAAGCTTTATTGGACTCATCTTTTTTATTTATTTATTTATTGTACAGTTGTTCAGAATGACACACTTGCTGGTCATTTATTCTAATTGTCAAACACAAAAAGATATACTAAACAATAATGATGACAGCAATCAGCCACACTGTCAGCCGCTTTCAAAATCTGAAATGTGAAATATGCTGGCTTCGCACACAGTAGAAGGAGGTGGGAAGGCATTAAAGCACACTTGTAACCAGCAACCTGTCTATTAAGTTGCACTACATGGACAAAAGTATTGGGGCACACCTTAATGATTGAATTCACCACAGGTGAATGAAATCAAGCCATGCAGTGGTCATTTACAAACACTTGATTTGAAGAGCAAGTGTGGTACTGTGCTAGGATGCCACTTTTGTGATAAGCCAGTTTGTGAAATTTCATCCCTGCTAGATATTCCAAAGTCAACTATTATTGGAAAGTGGAAGCATTTACAAACAACAGCAACTCAAACACAAAGCAGAAGACCAGGTAAAGTCACAGAGGAGCATGGAGTGTAAAAGTCGCTAACGCTCTGCTGATTCCACAGACCACAGCTGAAGAGTTCCAAACTTCTACTGCCATTAATATCCACACAAAAACATCACTGCATGCATTTCCATGGCCGAACAGCTGCATGCAAGCCTCACATCACCAAATACAATGTCAAGCGTTGGATGGAGAGGTGTAAAGCACTCCACCACTGGATTCTGGAGCAGTGGAAACCTGCTCTGTGAAGTGACGAATCACGCTTCTCTGTTTGGCAGTCTGATGGGTGAGTCTGGGTTTGGTGGATGCTGGGAAAATGAATGTGAAATCCCTGTTGGTGTAATGGTCAGGTGTCCCAATAATTCTGTCCATATAGTGTACCTTCATTTGATCATAGATGTTCCTTTGCTGATTGCCCCTTTTCCTGAAACATAAAAATGATAGACATGGTACATTGGTAGTCATACTTAAACCTAAAGTACATTCATAGAAAAAAAAAACTGTTATAGCAAATTAACATAACACATTGATATTTCTGCAGTATTCAGTATGTACATTTTTTGTATACACAGTATTTGCCAAAATGTGAAGAATTCAACAGAACCACCAAAATCTCTTTTAAAAATCAATTCACTCAGCAGCCATATTTTGGCAACCCCTTCAGGCTATTTTGGTCACGTTGTTCAAATCAGTAATACATTTTAACATGAGCTATCTCAAAAATGTTCCAACCAAAGCGCTCATGACTTCCTTTATGTAAATATTCGATAATATTTGATAATTTATTTTACAGTACTAACATTTATGTCTTATATTCTTCACTTCCAAATGTCACACTGTCAAACTTTTAACATTTGAAATCCTAAAGTTTTAATTTTGGTGGAATACCGGTTAAATCCTCTAAACTTAGTAGAAGTTTATGCAGTGTTGGAAATGCGTTAAATAAAGTACACCCTAGTGCATGTTGCATTCACAAATGAGTGTTAAAGCACATGCAGTGATGGAGTTCACAGCATTTACTGTGAATTGAGACGCACCGTGATGTTGAAAACACCAGATCATAACACAGTGTCATGTAGTGCTGTCAAACGATTAATCGCATCCAAAATAAAAGTTTTTGTTTACATAATATGTGTTTGTTCTGTGTTTATTTATTATGTATATATAAATGCACACACATACAGTATATATTTTGAAAATATTTACATGTATTTACGTGTATATATTGATATTTATATAACAGATAAAACATTTAATATATAAACATAACATATTTTTCTTAAATATATATATGTGTGTGTGTGTATTTATATAGACAATAAATATACACAGTACACACACACACACATATATTATGTAAACAAAAACGTTTATTTTGGATGCAATTAATCGCGATTAATCGTTTGACAGCACTAGTGTCATGCTTCACTAACACACAGCACATCAGATTATACAGTTATTTAATTCAATTGCAGCCTTGGATTTGATAATTGCACTATGCTATATTGCAACCATTGCTTATTTTAAATTTTATGATTGATTATTATCTTTTGATGCAGCATGAAGACGTGACAACACTATAGCACATTGCATTATAGAACTTTTTTCATATACTATTTTTATTAAATAGTAAACAATAAATGGTGTAATGTGCAGTACATACTAGTATTTAGTATGCTTTTAAATGATCTCACTAAAAATAGTCGATGTCTTAAAGAATAATCTGTGTAATAATGTTTTGTTCACAATGATTCAGTTATTGCCCTGTAATGTTGCTCAAATGTGCTGTGTGCTAAAACTGTGGAAAAAAAATACACAAGGCACATAGCCCTGTTCTGTTCTTGTCTCCCCAACCCCGCCTTCCCACCACTCCTTCAACATTTCCCTCTCTCTCCTCCCCTCATTCGAGCATTCTAACCCTCTCAGTGCCCTAGTTTAGTACTTCAAGGTTGGCCACATATATTCTACCCCATGCCTTAAGGCCAGCCAATGGCAGGCGAGCAGCGGTTGCAGTGGAAGGGTGGGGCTATAGTGTCATACAGCAGCGCAGCCAGTGGCCAGTGGGAGGCAAGGATCTGGGGGGGTTGGGGGGGTTTGGTTGCTGCCACGGGTGTGTGGTGCTTGTTTTAGTGTGGCAGGTCACATCGGGGAAGAACCTGAGAAGAATAGACGGCATGTGTGCGATGAGCAGAATTACAGAGGCTGAGGGTGGAAAATTGACTGGCTGTCATTCATCATACTTCCACTGCCCAGGGAAAGTGCTTTTGTTTTATGCAAGAATACTATAAGATGTAAATATTAGGATTAGGCATTAGATATAAAAATAAATAATTAACAATTATTGCTATACCATCAGGGTTATAATGGTTAACTAAAACTAAAAAACTAAAACCACCACCAAAAAAAAAAAAAAATCCCTTACTTGAATTTAATATTAACTGAAATAAAAGTTATATACATACCCTACCATTCAAAAGTTTGGGATCAGTAAGTTTTTAATAATGTTTTTTTTTTTTTTTTAAAGAAGTCTCATATGCTTATCTAGGCTGAATTTATTTACTGAAAAATCTAGTAAAAACAAAATAACAGTATTCTGTTTTTCTATTGGAAAATAATTTTATTTAATAATTTAATCTAATTTTCTATTGGAATATATTATAAAATATAATTGGTTCCTGTGATGCAAAGCTGAATTTTCATCAGCCAGTCTTCAGTGTCACATGATCCTTCAGAAATCATTCTATGCTGATTTATTATTATTATATATATTTTTTTGGAACCTGTGATACTGTATTCTTTGATTAATAAAAAAGTTCAAAAGAACAGCATTTATTCAAAATAGAAATCTTGTGTAACAACATAAGCCTTTACTATCGCTTTTCATCTATTTAATATATCCTTGCTGAATGTAATAATTAAAAAAAGAAATGTATAAAAAACAGTACAAACATGCATACATACAGTATGTATGCGCATACACACACACACACACACACACACACACACTGTATATATACTGCTTATATAACTTATTTTAAATAATTAAAAAAAAATCTTTTTTATTCTAGCTAGTTGCCAACATTTATCATTTTAATTTAGTTAAACTTGATGTTTGCACATAGTCAAATAACTAAAACTTAAACTGAAAAAAAAGAAGAATTAAAACTATAAACAAAAACTAATAAAAATAACAAAAAACTATAATATAAAAATAAAATGTATTCAAAATACTAATGCAAATATAAAAGTACCTAAACGATACTAAAATAACACATGTATATACTATATTATATTCTGGTTTTAAATGGTATTTTTATGAAAAATAAGCTAATTCTATCCTTAAAGGGATAGTTCGCCTAAAAATGAAATGTATGTATTTTCAATCCTGTATAATCTCAATTCATTTAAAATCACAAGTAACTTGTAAAGACATTCAAGTCACTACCAACTAAAAATCTTTCCATGAATAGTACACATGAAACATCTTTCATATTTTCATTCACAAAGAACGTTGACATATTTGGATATTTTAAACTGAATGCAACCGGGACAGTTTACATTAGAGTGTTAGAAAAAGTTGTTTGAAAACTATTATTGGTGTTTGCTAAGACACGTATTGCTCATTTGAACAACCCCCTAATTCTAAGCATCAAAATGATATGGATAGCTCATTCTGGTTGTGAATGTTAAATCATGTGGCTATTACTTTCTTAAGTGAGCAGGAAAAAAAAAAACATGTAATGCAATAGCATACACAGAAGACTCCAGCAAATACCATCCAAGCATTATTTATTTTCATGTTTTCCTATAAAAATCAAGTTGTTCTTGCAGTTCTGTTTGGTTCAGAAATTACACACTTCACCTTTAAATGAAAACAATATTCCCAATTACTCTAATGAAAGCCTCTTCCCTATTCATGAAAGGACAAAGTCAGATTTTAGAGATCCTTCTCAATTAAATGATCTTATCATGACAGACTTTGAGCTGACTTTTAGCTCAATAATGTTACAGACTGTCTCTGTCCTGTCAGCCTCAGTCAATCTGCCCTTGTCCCAAAGGTCATCTCTCTGCTACAAGCACAAACTCCGCTCTGATAGAGACAGCACGTCTGCAAGACTTAAAGGAGTAGTTCACCCCCAAATGAAAAATCTGTCATTACTTACCCTCATGTGGCTGAATCTTGAATCTATGAGTCTTGACACACCTCTTTCCATACAACCACATCTTTAAAAGTTCCAAAAAACACACACACAAAAAACAAACAAACAAATAAAAATATGCACTCCGAGATGTATTCCAAGGCCATACAAAGCATATTACTACACACAAAACCCATTGCAACTGTCATGATGCTGGCATGGCATTTAAAAAATTTTATTCGGTAAACTAAACATTCATAAAGACAGATGTTATATTATAATTATAGTGGTGGTATGTGATATATGTAATAATTAGGGCTGTCAGTTTAACGTGTTAACTTAATGAATTAGTTATGGAAAGATAATGTGATTTAAAATATTTTAACGCAGTTAACGCACTGGCCCCATCCCCAGATATGATGCAGGGCAACAACAATTATTTATAGAGAGTAATTAGTGGCCAAAAATGCCCCTGTATGAGTTTTTGTCTCATATTTATATCATATGATAAGCGATATCTCACGAGCAGCGAGAGCAATATTACACGAGTGCTGATTTTGTCCTGAATATCACGAGTTTAAATTTGATTTTATACAACAGTTTAGTAAATAAGAAGTTGATATTGTGTTATATAACACAATATTATGTGTTTTTGCTCAATTTTGCAGAGAACATATTACCTTTTAAAGCCATAGCAGAATTGTAGTGCGTCTCCGAGCAACACAGCGGTGTTTACTTCCTGGATGAGATGTTTCTCAAATGATCTTCTTTTATGTTCCATAGTTTGTTAGGCCGCTGTAGCCTAAATGTTTCTGTACTAAATTTTAAGTTGAATCAAATCAAATATTTATTTCTAAAGTTACAATTTGTACTGTCTACTTTTTTTACACCACGGACCGGTTACGTTTGTAAAATTTTCTCGTGGACCAGCTGGACGCTGGGGTTGGGGGCATGGTTGCCAGGTTTTCACAACAAAACCCGCCAAATTGCTACTCAAAACTAGCCCAATCGTGTTCCGGGGGGTAAAATACACGTTTTTGGTAGGGTTTCCCTTATAAAATTTGCATTTTAGGGGCTAAATATCATGTTATTGGGGTCGCTTCAACCCGCGGCAACAGTATTAAAGTAGCCCAATTCCGTGGGAAAACCGTGGACAGATCTAATTATTTTTTCGGATAAGCAAGAAAAAAAAAGTATTTAAAGCACAATGACAATACCGTGAAGCGGTTTTGACATAAGCTAATTTTATGTGTATATATGCAACTCGGTATTTCCGCGCTGTCTGAAACACATGTCTATATGCTTGTGCGCACTTTGATTGTGTGCGAGAACCGCGCGTGAGTATCGAATTGAGCTCTCTTTCATTTCTTATTCTTGTGGTTTAAAATAGCTTGAACGTGTAAATTGGCAAATTTATCTGCGAATCACGTGCGTGCCGAACAGTATAGGGTCTCGTCCGTACGTATCACAGATCAACTGCGATAGTCACATCTATACACATTTTTCCCAGAACGCTCTTGCGACCCGGTAGCAATTCTTCCACAGCCCGGTAGTGGGTCGCGATCCGGTGGTTGCGGACCTCTGATCTACTTGATACTTTTCTCATTTAACACAAAAATAGTAGTGCTGGGCAACGATTACAAATTTTAATCGTGATTAATCGCACGATTGTCTGCGATTAATCGCATTGTTATGCACAACATTCAAAAGTAGTGTATTGTGCACTTTTTTTTATTTAGAAGTACTGCTATGTGAACAAAAGTGCAATAACATTTGGTTTGCAAAGACTTTAAACAAATAAGGTGCTTTTTTACAGCAGTATTCCTTTTACATAGTAGCAGTTAAAATATTTATTGTAAATCTCAACTTATAACATTAATGTAATCACCTTCCGTGTAGAGACCTGCACTATTGCGGTACCCAATGCAACAGAGTGTGGCGCGGGACAACACTAGATGGGCGAGTGCGGGCGGGTAGAGACTCGTGTGTGCAGGATGCGGGAGAATAAGGGTGTACTCACACTAGGCAATCTTAACCGTGCCCAAGCGCATTTGACCCCCAAAGCCCGGTTCGTTTGACTAGCGTGATCGCTCCATGCCGCAGGCAGGCCGGCCCTGGCTCGGTTGGAAGAGGTGGGCCAGAGCGTGGTTCAGTTGGGCTCGGGTGCGGTACGCATGTAGTTTGAGCGCTAATCGCGCCGGAGCGCGGAACTTATGGTACGTGCTGCATGATTGCGTGAACATTTCTGAGCGGCAAAAGTGATAGATCTGTAAAGCAATATATTGTGAGAAGGCCGTGTGTTACCACGTCCCAAACGACTCAAAATAATAAACCACAAAGTTAACAAAACTATGATCTCCACTGTGCTGAGCGAGAGCGCTTCTCTGCTGTCTTCACGTGCTATCGGAAACTTCCTGTTTCCCACTTATAAAGTCGTTAGTGCATTGGTTGAGATGCGTGATGACACTCATCCCAAGCCAGTACTGATCAACATCCCACCCCTCCTGTGACCCATGGTTTGTCTGTATGTGTATTCAGAGCCAGTGAGCAACGGACTTTCATAATAAAAAACTGCGTTAACGCGCGATAAAATAATTGTCGGCGTTAATCAATTAATGCGTTAGCGCGATAATAACGCGTTAACTTGCCCAGCCCTAAAAATAGCTTTAAATAATCTTTTTCGACTGACAGCCATAGTAATAATATTATTTTAATTTAATGTAAATTAATATATTGTACACGTACATACCAGTGTTACTTTTTTATTCATTTAATTGCAACTCAATCTCAAACAGCATCCTTAGATTATGAAGGAAAGAATAGTGACATCAGACGTGCAAGAGATACAAGCTAATACGGAAAATTAAAAAAACAAAAACAATCTGTGAATGCCAGAAATTCACCATAAAAAATACAGTGACAATGTTTCAGGTATTACATGATGGCATATTTGTGCCAGTATATTTTATAGCTTATAACCATGTATTTTACAAAATCTGCGTTCACCTTTAAATGTAATCAAAACCACCATGATAATATAGGTGGAATAACAGAAAGCCACATAATGAATCATAAGTGGCCTGTCAATGAAACATGGTCAATACTCAGATGATACATAGGGATCAAGACAAAACACTATCAGGGTAAGGCATGACACTAAAATAATGCAATATTGTGAAATTAACGAAATAACATAAAAGCACCCTTTTACGGATAACAAAAAATCTAAAAATAACAAAACTGTTTAAATAAAATATTATCATATGCTATTTGCCATGCATTTTACTCATATGGGTTTTCTTGTACAATTTTTACTGTAACTTTTTTTTTTTTATATAGTGAAGCCTATTACTCAAGTAAACTTAAAAACAAACAAAATACTGTCGCCTGAGGCAATCATTTAACAAATGACATATCACATATACATCACATGAAAAATTCTTAATACTGTCATCAAATAAGATCAGAAAATAACATGAAAACACACCGTATGTTACTTTTGGAGGAGAGATAAATGTTCAACTCGCTTAAGTGTGTTAGACAGTGCCAGTGAGACTGTTAGTTTGTGAGGAAGTACAGGGCTGAATTGTGCTTGCACATATCTGATATAACCACAGACAGTGTGTTGTGAATAAAGTTAACTGATGTTACATCATCCCAGTTCTCCCCTCAATAGCATTTGTGTAATGCATCAGCGGCTAATGCCAGGCCTCTGACACAACTCACTTGAAAGATGTCTGTTTCACATTCATAATGAATTTGTTTTTCATTTTAATTTGTAATTTTTCACATTAGCTTTTGTGATTGAAACTAATTCGCCAATAAAAATTAAAAGTTATTTTGAGACATATTCAAAATGTTTTAAGGGTAAGTGATTTATTTACTTTTAATGATTTTCATGATTGACTTGGTTGATTTTTTTTTTTTTTGTGGAACTTGACAGATAGGGTTGCAATAAGCTATTATTGTATGGAAAGATTGTGTTGTATAAATATTCTTTAAAAAATTACTTGTGTTGCATAGAAAAAAATAACTATTCATGTTTGGAACAACATGAGGGTTGAATAAATAATGTATCTATATATTAATATATAATATAAATTACATTTTAAAATATATTCAAATAGAAAAATAGTAAAAAATATTTCAAAATTTTACTGTTTTTGCTGTACTTTGGATCAAATAAATGCAGGCTTGGTGAGCAGAAGAGACTTCTTTAAAAAACATTAAAAACCTTACTGTTTAAAAACTTTTGACTGGTAGTGTATATGTATTCGTGCATGTCATCAGTGAATTCAGTGACAAGTCATGGTCATGTTTTTGAACTAGTGTGGGGTCTGATAAGCCCCTAAGAAGACCCAGCCAATTCTGACACTACACTTATGGACATTGACTATATTTGTGCTGAGCAATCTGTATTTGCATGTATTTGTAAATGGTGCATTAGTGATGATACAGCCGGCGGATAAGTTTACACGTTGTTATATTTGGTTCTCCACACGCGCCTCATGTCTTTATCGTCTCTATTGTTTAAGGTAACAAAAGAGATAATATGGCGTTGCTCTAGACGGATCTATTCCTGGCTAATGGGCAGTGTAGTGAAAGGGGAACCTGATCCTCTGCAGGATGTCTAGAAGTCAGCAGCCGGCGGATAAGTTTACACGTTGTTATATTTGGTTCTCCACACGCGCCTCATGTCTTTATCGTCTCTATTGTTTAAGGTAACAAAAGAGATAATATGGCGTTGCTCTAGACGGATCTATTCCTGGCTAATGGGCAGTGTAGTGAAAGGGGAACCCGATCCTCTGCAGGATGTCTAGAAGTCAGCGGGTTGACATTTGGCCGCCGATGGACCGGTGTGTGTTTGGTTGTAAGGGAACACTAGGCCTCAGCGGAGTTGTCAAAACAAAGGGGCCGCTCTCACCAGGACTGACTTACCGACTGTCAACTTGAGTATGTGTACACTGAAAAGGTTGATTATGACAGAGGAGTGGAATATTGTGATGTGTGTGAAAGTAGCTCTCAATACTAAAACCTTGAAACACAAGTCAGGCTACTATTTGTTTTGGTGGAAATATTTGGTTTGATTGTATTTGATTACAATTCTTTACTAAAACAAAACCTGAAATCTGGACATCATTTGATTTAATACAGCTTGAGTGACTAGGAATCTGGATTGGGTGAATTTCAGGTTTTGAGTAAGAAATTAACACATAATATAGGTTTTTTTTTTAATAAAAAAAGTTTGGGAAGAGTGCATTCATTGCATATTTACAGAGCCCCCACATGACATGCAGGAAAAATATATACAATATACTATGGTCACAAATTAAAAATGTGTTCCTATGACTTATTGATTTGTTCGCAAGACTT
>NW_015660895.1:537691-545439 GCF_001515625.1 Sinocyclocheilus rhinocerous
AGATAGATATAGAATGTAACTACTATTTACACTTACAGTGCATTGAAAATCCTACTATTTTGCATCTATCACTGTTTGCACTTGTTGCACTCGTAATTGCTTGTATTGTGATTGAATGTTACCTTCATGTATACTGAGGTTTATATTGTACTCTGATTTATGACATGACAATAGCAGTCAGTGGTTCATGTGCTGTATTTCACACAGTAAGTTATCCAGATGCCCTTGTCCTAAATGTACTTCACTATAAAGGCAGCTGTTTTCTTAGAGGAGGAGGGAAAAATCATTCAAGTCATATCTGGTTGGAATTCAATGACAGTATCAGTAGAAGACCTGAAGAAGAACTGTATAAGGTGTTTATAGAGTTGAGTGGAGATTGACCTTCCGCACCTGTTCTTTTGAGAAGTACAGAAAATAACAGGGTTTTGTTATGCTATTTACATAGTCTCAAGGTATCTTACAGGGGAGGGGTATCTGAACTCTAAAAATGTTAATGACAGGTGTAAAAGGAAGCCAATGTTACACCAACTAAGCCCTATAGAGTTCAGTACTTGGATACATCCACTTCTTGATATACAGCCATAGAACATATTGAAAAGACTGCCCAGTCATGCATAGAATATCAGAGACTAGACCAGGAAATTGCACTTTCACTTAATTTTCTTTTTTTTCTTTAATAATATTATTATGTGTTTTGTTTTTGTTGTATTTATATGTGTGCTGAAGCTTCACGGTCCCCTTTAAAAATTCTGTTTTCCTGCCTGCCTCCACACACCTGGACCGTGACAATTTTCTTTTTTTTCTTTAATTATATTATTATGTGTTTTGTTTTTGTTGTATTTATATGTGTGCTGAAGCTTCACGGTCCCCTTTAAAAATTCTGTTGACGATATAACTTTTCAACTATAAGTAACTTTAGGGTTAGGAGAATAATTTGACATGTTGCAAAGGTACAAATATTCAGTAGAATGTCTCTTCAAAATAAAGTGTTACCAAAAAGATGTATGATATGTGTCTTTTATTTTATTTAACTGTTGCTCTCATTTTTCTCTTTGTACTGCGACACTTCTCATGTTCCTGTGTTTTTGTATTCATCTGGATAAATCTCCAGATTGAACAGATAATCTAATGTAAGTATTTTATGTAAATAATAATGCATAACAATGTCCAACAATTGCTTCAGTAGTATCTTGAAGAAGATTTCAATTGAGATGATCTCCAACATGCATATGACCATAAAAGAAGACATTGTATGCAATCCCTCGTGGAAGCGCTGAGAACGCAACGCATTCATACTTCTGTCCAATTGAATGTTTGCAATAGTGTTGAAGTGTTGCATAGCACAAATCAAATCTAATGTAAGTATTTTATGTAAATAATAATGCATAACAATGTCCAACAATTGCTTCAGTAGTATCTTGAAGATTTCAATTGAGATGATCTCCAACATGCATATGACCATAAAAGAAGACATTGTATGCAATCCCTCGTGGAAGCGCTGAGAACGCAACGCATTCATACTTCTGTCCAATTGAATGTTTGCAATAGTGTTGAAGTGTTGCATAGCACAAATAAATTCAAAACCACAAAATGGGATTTACACACATCAGAAGAACATGATTTCCAAACAGCTGAGTTTAGAAAATTGGTATGGCACTAGAACAAGAGATCCTCTTTGTCATGGAGATGTTGTTGTTACAGGTGTGCTGCTAATAGAAGAGAGGTCAGGTGTTGTTTTATGGCACATGTGTACCATACTTACATTGTTTTCCAACCAAGGTATTTTTTATCAGTCTGCTAGATAACAATCGTACAGGTACCAATTCACAGGTCTACAGGTCAATTTCCCCCCTTAAAATTATGTTTTATTTATTTATTTTCATGAAATTCAAAATTTCTCTTTGCCCCTGCACTTTCGGTTCAAAATTATGCTGTGACATTTCCACAATTAGAAAAGATTTGATCTTTCAGACATCATGTTTAGTAAGGGAGTGATGTCATGATTTTTTTTCTGTTGAACTGAGGTAAGTTTATTTCCAAGTCATTATGAACATATTCATACTTGTCAAACACGTCAGTTCAACGGCTTTAATTGTTATAAACGAAAAGAGTGATCGGTTAAAAAAAAAAAAGGCAAGAATACTGACTATATATATAACGTCGTGTGATAAGATTAGCCATATGAGCATATAGCTAATATATGGCGCAACGACCAGCAGCAATGATTTTCTTTCACGTAGGCTAAACCGAGAAAGCAAGATTTGTTGTTTGCTAATGCTTCCGCAGCATTAGCAAGTGGTACATTCTGACAGCATTTTATTGGACAGAACTTTGTATACTCCTCTGAATAAAAAGACAAGTTATAAATATTTTCCAGAAGAGAAAGACAGTACATTCTAAATGTGTATATCGGATAAAAGTTTATTCAGTGGACTCGGAATGCTCCTCAAACCTAATACACACGGACTTCGACGCGATAAAAGTACACTTTGGTTGAAAAGTTTCCTTTGAACTAACCTAAAAATGCTTGGAGAAGGTCTCTGACACACGGCTAACAACGATTCTCGAGAGAAGAAGAGAGAAGGACTTTCCCCCCCTGTCTTTCATACTAAGTGCGCACCTGAAATAGGTGTGTCCTCCTCATCCTTCAGCCTTCAGAGGAGTGTCTCGGCTCCTTTAAGGCAGTGAGCAGCGAGCCGGGCTGTGGAGGCAGGGGAGAGAGAGAGGGTTATTCTCTAATGCTCTGAGGCAGAGAGGGTTAGCAGCACACGAACCAATGCGATTAAAGCGCCACGCAGGAGGAAGATGCGCCTGCTTGCAGCCTGCTGGACGGCGAGAGGAGCTCAAGAAGATGGTCTGACTCTGGGATCTCACCTTTGTTCCTGCCGCTTCAGCTTCTCCGGACTTTCTTTCCATTCCCATTTCTGATGAAACATCTATGATTTACTCTCCCCTGTTTAGTTCCCTTTCTTCCCTTTTTTTCAAAAATACTTGGTTGCAATTGGTTTAAATGACACACTTGAACGGCACCGTTGCTTTTGCTTTGAAAGTTTTTTTTCTCCTCCGCATCACCACCTGCTCTGTTGAAAGACGCTCCTGAATCAGCATCGCACCTGCATCCAGCATCCCCCCTGAAGCACAGCAGCATCCGGAACGCATCCGAGCTTTAACCAAGACAATCACACTAGAACACCCGCACATCCTTCATGCGCAACGACCGGGCGCAAAAGCGCACACATAATACGCACGGTGGAGATCCGCTCAAGTCGCTGGCACAGGAAATCTGGACTGGCTTTTGTTTGAACCGTTTTACCGTTGGCATTCTGAGTGGGGGACCAGGAAAAAGCAGTGGACAAAGTGTGCGGAGTGAAAAGAGGAAAATCTAGCTTGGGGATTGAACGCAGCGGGGCATGTGGATATTGGCATTTCTCTTTCTCCAGAGCATCCTGAATGGTTAGTCTTAATTTTTTTCTTCTCTCCTATAATTTCAAACTTCATTTACTCTCATCAGGACATTCTGGAAAGGGTGTACTGTATGCAAATTCATTTCAGGGTTTTGAATGGTGTCACGGGTGGTCACCTATAGGCTGGGAGACTTTCCCTCCTCTAATCATTTATAAAAAACACCTTATTAGTCACATTATGGCCTTGATGATGCCAGCGCTATATAAGCACTGCGTACTGCAAAAGCTCCCAATAATGATTCCTGTGTGCACACACAGGGGCCTCCGGCAGGTATTGCACAGGTTTCCTATCGGTTGTTTTACGCATGGGGAGATATTAATGAATGTGACCTCTTGTTTATCACACTTGAGTGTTGTAGAAGCTACTCATCCATGCGCTTTTCGTTTTCAATAATGTTGCACATCCTATTTTAAAGGTCTTATTTATTTATTTATTTCCTTTTTATCCACAATGACTGACGTATTTAATATTGGTTATGTGTGCTGCGCCCTCCCTCATCCGTATAACTGTTTTAAATCAACTTGGTTTAATTTAATTATGGACGGCAAGAATTTGTTTAATTGATAAAGGCTTTTTTTTTTTTTAGGTGATTTTAAATAAACGGAGGCATTGCATTTAATTGGTTTATTAAATAATCAGAATCATTTGATGGCAGATAATTAACGCTGTGGATATTTAAACATTTAAGATGGGCACGTCAAATGAAGTTATTAAATCCAGTTATTTTTGTAACACATCCCTGTTGTGCACTTGAGTCTCACAGTGGGTGGATAGCAGTGAAAAAAAAAGCCATTTGCTTTATTTAACTGAATCCTTTTCATATGATATCATACAGCTGTATTTACAAAACCTATCAGATTGTTAGTAACTCTATTTTTTTTAGATTATGTTTGTTTTAAATAGCTTGCTGACCATGCTTTCAAAATTGCATATCTAATGTGAGACGTTTTAATATGAAGCATATAAAAATGAATCAGTACTGTAAAAATCCTTAAGAAAAAATAAAACAAGATTCATAAGACAAATGCAGGGCAGTAGCTGAAAAATACTACACAACGCCTTGATAGCTGTGTGTATGTGTGTGCACTTAAGGGACTGCGCCTGCGTGGATCCATATGTGTGCAGCAAGAAATTTAAAGTCGTCTTTTATATTTTTTTAATTGTGCCTTAAGCATGATTTTCCTATCTTTCTTACCTGTTTTTAAATTCTGCACCTTCGCACCAGTGTAAAAAGGTGTGATTGGGCTAAACTGGAGAGATGGTCAGTAGGTGCAAACATGGAAGGGTGTGTACATAAGGAGGGAGCCATGGAGGGGAAAAACAGAATGAAGCGAGACGGGAAAATAGACTTATCTCTTCGAAAAATTGCAGAGAGATAGACATTGTCGATGGAAGGTTACTGCATGATGCAAAGAAATAACAGAGACCCGTGCTTTGAAAAAAAAAAAAAAAAAGGTTTGAGGATTTGATGTAAAATGGCTATTGGGCAAACGCTGGCACGAGTCCTCAATGTGAAGCTTTGAATGGCAGTCATTTTGAAGCGGCGAGGATGTTAAGAAAGCTCACCCTCAGAAAACAACAGAAATAATCCTCCTCTTCAGAGGAGGGAGATAAATACACCCCTACTCTTGCTGTTTGAGCTCCAAACGCGAAGCTCTCCGAGGCATTTCTCACTTGGGGCAAATATGGAATAAAAAATATTGAGATGTATTTTGTAATAACTTTGAATTGAAATTGCACCACCCTGCCTCAGCTGAAACTCATAAAAGAGCAGTAAGAACTCATCAGTCACCATCGCCCAGCAGAGCAGACAGTGAAATGAGACGCTCACTAGCTTTCCTGCTCTTGCTGGATGTGCTTTGGCTTTTTTTTGCCGTTCATGTATTCTCATAAAATCAGCACATATCTGATGAGTGTGCAGTCTTTAAAAATGTAATTCTTCATTTTAAGTTAGATGTTGACATCTTCATTTATTCATTGAAGAAAAGTTACGAATATAACTAAGTAAGATTGGTTCTGTGTCCTTTTGTATGATCTAAGAATAAACAACCTTCCCTTTTATAAGTGGCCACTTTCTCATCTCAGAAAGCAACTGTATTCTAGAAATTTCGAGCCTGTAGTCTGGAAGGTTTATCACATGCTGCTTGGCCTGTCACTATGGAAACCTCTATTATTAGAGCCATAGTTGCGGTATCAAATAAAGCCGTTGTGTGAATGAGTGACCCCTGACGTTCAATAAAAGGGCACAGATTGAAGAGGAATCTTATAGCTTTGAATGCAGATAGCATTTATCTATTGTTATTTTATTAAGGATCAATGTTTTGAATAATAACTATCACATCAAAATTAGATTGAAAAAAAAATCCTGTTAATTTCAATCTTTTATGACTTTATAACTTTTTAAGAGATGGTGCTTTTAGTCATATGTGCAGCATTGTCTAACAGATATTGTTTTTTTTTTTCTGTGATAAATAAAAAGATACTCTACAACTGCTGCATGTGCACGACAGCCATGTTGTGCAAAGAAACACAATTGCTATAACTATAGCTAACAGAATATCAGCAGGAATGGGAATGTTTAGCACCTTGATTTACAGCAAAACAGATTTGTGAAGACGGTGAATACAAAAGCTGTTTGGGACGAGGAATGTGTTACTCGAAAATGATAATCCGTCACTTGTTGTCCACAAAAACACATGCAGGCACGACTGATTATAAACTCAGCCGTATTAAAACATGCTGTTGGATTATAGAGTCCTGACGGTAACTGCTATACTAACAGAATTATACAAACTAATCAACCATATGAGTCAGAATAATGACTTCATTTCATGTTTACCTGGGATTTCTTCAAGAGTCTAAGGAGAAATGCGAGGAATGATTTGAGTAAATTTGGCTGTGTGGAGCTGTGCGTTTGGTGGGAGTTAATCTATTGGGGGCAATTAAGGCAGTTTGCTGATTAGAGGCCCATCTGTTCAAGTTTGTTAGACAGTCCTGTAAGACCTAGGCCCTGCAATCCTCTGTTACCTATTTAAAGATTCTGAGTTGGCGTCCTTAACACCCCTCCCCAAATGCAAACAGTATAATTTTTTTGCTCATTTGCTCATGCAATTCATGCATTAGATGCTTCAGCTTCTGTGGTTAAACAGGATATTTTCATCAAGACGAGACTCTGAATGAGTCAAACCACCCACTGACTTTAACGTTAGCGACTGATTTCACCGGTTGTCTTTGAATAATATTAGATTACACCGTTTTTATGTGTTTACTTAAGGGCTGTAGACTGTTTTGAACACTTTAGGGTGAATGAAGGATTGTAATTTGAAGTGTTGTTGAGGTCAATACAACTCCACCACTAAATGCAATAGGACAATTTTATTTCAATGAGCTGTATTGCTAAAATTGACCACATTTGTTGACTGAGAAATCCTTAGTCTGTTCTTCAGAGGACAAACATGTTTAGAGGTCATTTTGAGGACAGCATGGAGAAATAATAGTCCTGTCACATTATGATATCAGTTTTATTCATTAGGCATGAACTGTTGTTTAATTTACTATAAATTAATTTCGTACTTAATTATTTTTATTATTCGAATAATATATAGTTATTTTTATTCATGCTGCTATAGATGAATTTATATAGCTAAAACAATATTTCGATTCTAATGAATGCAAATTTAAGGGAACCATCAAGGTTTATTATTATAATTATTATTTAAATTTAATTCATTATTTAGTACATTTACAGGTGGCTGCAATATGCACGTTTCTCACCTATAAAAGTCTAGAGAAAGTCTGTCACTAAAGTATTTTTCTTGTTTTTACAGTGAAAACGTAACATTGATTTCTTTGGAAATTATTAATTGCATTTTAAATAGGCCTAGTTATCTATTTTCGATCTACATTTTATGTTTTTATCAACATCTATTTTAGCTTACACTCTCAAAACACTCTTAAGATCATAAATTATTATTATTAATATTTAACAAATGCAATATAAATCATAAAATTATAAGGGTTATATCGCATAAGATTGTATTTAATTTTTTTTCTGTAACAAAATATAGCTGATTCCTTTTTTTAATGGACAAGGATTATGTACTACTACTACTACTACTACTAATAATAATAAAATCCTCCGTTTTAAGGCTTAATCCTTCCAAGATTTGTAAATGACATCTGCCTAATATCCATCAACCAAATGGATCGCTCTGTCATCAATGCCATCTGTAAAATAGCATCATATGACTTTTATCTCCAGTATGCATCTCTCTATTCATGTG
>NW_015660895.1:546315-556278 GCF_001515625.1 Sinocyclocheilus rhinocerous
CTTTTTATCCACAATGACTGACGTATTTAATATTGGTTTTGTGTGCTGCGCCCTCCCCTTTCCGTATAACTGTTGTAAATCAACTTAGTTTAATTTAATTTAATTATGGACGGCAAGAATTTGTTTAATTGATAAAGGCTTTTTTTTTTTTTAGGTGATTTTAAATAAACGGAGGCATTGCATTTAATTGGTTTATTAAATAATCAGAATCATTTGATGGCAGATAATTAACGCTGTGGATATTTAAACATTTAAGATGGGCACGTCAAATGAAGTTATTAAATCCAGTTATTTTTGTAACACATCCCTGTTGTGCACTTGAGTCTCACAGTGGGTGGATAGCAGTGAAAAAAAAAGCCATTTGCTTTATTTAACTGAATCCTTTTCATATGATATCATACAGCTGTATTTACAAAACCTATCAGATTGTTAGTAACTCTATTTTTTTTAGATTATGTTTGTTTTAAATAGCTTGCTGACCATGCTTTCAAAATTGCATATCTAATGTGAGACGTTTTAATATGAAGCATATAAAAATGAATCAGTACTGTAAAAATCCTTAAGAAAAAATAAAACAAGATTCATAAGACAAATGCAGGGCAGTAGCTGAAAAATACTACACAACGCCTTGATAGCTGTGTGTATGTGTGTGCACTTAAGGGACTGCGCCTGCGTGGATCCATATGTGTGCAGCAAGAAATTTAAAGTCGTCTTTTATATTTTTTTAATTGTGCCTTAAGCATGATTTTCCTATCTTTCTTACCTGTTTTTAAATTCTGCACCTTCGCACCAGTGTAAAAAGGTGTGATTGGGCTAAACTGGAGAGATGGTCAGTAGGTGCAAACATGGAAGGGTGTGTACATAAGGAGGGAGCCATGGAGGGGAAAAACAGAATGAAGCGAGACGGGAAAATAGACTTATCTCTTCGAAAAATTGCAGAGAGATAGACATTGTCGATGGAAGGTTACTGCATGATGCAAAGAAATAACAGAGACCCGTGCTTTGAAAAAAAAAAAAAAAAAGGTTTGAGGATTTGATGTAAAATGGCTATTGGGCAAACGCTGGCACGAGTCCTCAATGTGAAGCTTTGAATGGCAGTCATTTTGAAGCGGCGAGGATGTTAAGAAAGCTCACCCTCAGAAAACAACAGAAATAATCCTCCTCTTCAGAGGAGGGAGATAAATACACCCCTACTCTTGCTGTTTGAGCTCCAAACGCGAAGCTCTCCGAGGCATTTCTCACTTGGGGCAAATATGGAATAAAAAATATTGAGATGTATTTTGTAATAACTTTGAATTGAAATTGCACCACCCTGCCTCAGCTGAAACTCATAAAAGAGCAGTAAGAACTCATCAGTCACCATCGCCCAGCAGAGCAGACAGTGAAATGAGACGCTCACTAGCTTTCCTGCTCTTGCTGGATGTGCTTTGGCTTTTTTTTGCCGTTCATGTATTCTCATAAAATCAGCACATATCTGATGAGTGTGCAGTCTTTAAAAATGTAATTCTTCATTTTAAGTTAGATGTTGACATCTTCATTTATTCATTGAAGAAAAGTTACGAATATAACTAAGTAAGATTGGTTCTGTGTCCTTTTGTATGATCTAAGAATAAACAACCTTCCCTTTTATAAGTGGCCACTTTCTCATCTCAGAAAGCAACTGTATTCTAGAAATTTCGAGCCTGTAGTCTGGAAGGTTTATCACATGCTGCTTGGCCTGTCACTATGGAAACCTCTATTATTAGAGCCATAGTTGCGGTATCAAATAAAGCCGTTGTGTGAATGAGTGACCCCTGACGTTCAATAAAAGGGCACAGATTGAAGAGGAATCTTATAGCTTTGAATGCAGATAGCATTTATCTATTGTTATTTTATTAAGGATCAATGTTTTGAATAATAACTATCACATCAAAATTAGATTGAAAAAAAAATCCTGTTAATTTCAATCTTTTATGACTTTATAACTTTTTAAGAGATGGTGCTTTTAGTCATATGTGCAGCATTGTCTAACAGATATTTTTTTTTTTTTTCTGTGATAAATAAAAAGATACTCTACAACTGCTGCATGTGCACGACAGCCATGTTGTGCAAAGAAACACAATTGCTATAACTATAGCTAACAGAATATCAGCAGGAATGGGAATGTTTAGCACCTTGATTTACAGCAAAACAGATTTGTGAAGACGGTGAATACAAAAGCTGTTTGGGACGAGGAATGTGTTACTCGAAAATTATAATCCGTCACTTGTTGTCCACAAAAACACATGCAGGCACGACTGATTATAATCTCAGCCGTATTAAAACATGCTGTTGGATTATACAGTCCTGACGGTAACTGTTATACTAACAGAATTATACAAACGAATCAACCATATGAGTCAGAATAATGACTTCATTTCATGTTTACCTGGGATTTCTTCAAGAGTCTAAGGAGAAATGCGAGGAATGATTTGAGTAAATTTGGCTGTGTGGAGCTGTGCGTTTGGTGGGAGTTAATCTATTGGGGGCAATTAAGGCAGTTTGCTGATTAGAGGCCCATCTGTTCAAGTTTGTTAGACAGTCCTGTAAGACCTGGGCCCTGCAATCCTCTGTTACCTATTTAAAGATTCTGAGTTGGCGTCCTTAACACCCCTCCCCAAATGCACACAGTATAATTTTTTTGCTCATTTGCTCATGCAATTCATGCATTAGATGCTTCAGCTTCTGTGGTTAAACAGGATATTTTCATCAAGACGAGACTCTGAATGAGTCAAACCACCCACTGACTTTAACGTTAGCGACTGATTTCACCGGTTGTCTTTGAATAATATTAGATTACACCGTTTTTATGTGTTTACTTAAGGGCTGTAGACTGTTTTGAACACTTTAGGGTGAATGAAGGATTGTAATTTGAAGTGTTGTTGAGGTCAATACAACTCCACCACTAAATGCAATAGGACAATTTTATTTCAATGAGCTGTATTGCTAAAATTGACCACATTTGTTGACTGAGAAATCCTTAGTCTGTTCTTCAGAGGACAAACATGTTTAGAGGTCATTTTGAGGACAGCATGGAGAAATAATAGTCCTGTCACATTATGATATCAGTTTTATTCATTAGGCATGAACTGTTGTTTAATTTACTATAAATTAATTTCGTACTTAATTATTTTTATTATTCGAATAATATATAGTTATTTTTATTCATGCTGCTATAGATGAATTTATATAGCTAAAACAATATTTCGATTCTAATGAATGCAAATTTAAGGGAACCATCAAGGTTTATTATTATAATTATTATTTAAATTTAATTCATTATTTAGTACATTTACAGGTGGCTGCAATATGCACGTTTCTCACCTATAAAAGTCTAGAGAAAGTCTGTCACTAAAGTATTTTTCTTGTTTTTACAGTGAAAACGTAACATTGATTTCTTTGGAAATTATTAATTGCATTTTAAATAGGCCTAGTTATCTATTTTCGATCTACATTTTATGTTTTTATCAACATCTATTTTAGCTTACACTCTCAAAACACTCTTAAGATCATAAATTATTATTATTAATATTTAACAAATGCAATATAAATCATAAAATTATAAGGGTTATATCGCATAAGATTGTATTTAATTTTTTTTCTGTAACAAAATATAGCTGATTCCTTTTTTTAATGGACAAGGATTATGTACTACTACTACTACTACTACTAATAATAATAAAATCCTCCTTTTTAAGGCTTAATCCTTCCAAGATTTGTAAATGACATCTGCCTAATATCCATCAACCAAATGGATCGCTCTGTCATCAATGCCATCTGTAAAATAGCATCATATGACTTTTATCTCCAGTATGCATCTCTCTATTCATGTGTTTTCTCTGCACCCCTGTATTGTTCTTTTTAAAATGAGACCCAGAGAGAGGTATGTAGGCTGAGGTATCTCTGACCTAGGTGGGAGAAAGTGACAGGGTGACAAATGACCAGAGCTTGCTTTCTCAACATTGTGATATATTTTTAAACATGGGATAGACTGTAAGATGTAAGACCAAGTTGGCTGTTGGTATTTTTAGCTGCCCCCTTTCAGAGCACTGTCACTTTTGCCAGATGTCTGCTATTCGTTGAATGTACTACAGTATGTATGTGTGCACACGTGCATTTGATATAGGATGTGAACATGCATTTGACCCAGCCATGGTACTGTCTTGTTCTTATTCATTCCAACATTATTTCTGTTGTATTCTCTTTAGAGAATGAAAATATACCTGTAGTATCTTCATCACTGCACTGCAAAAATGCTAGCAACCATATCAACCTTATCAGAATTAGCAAGACAAAACCAGGTCTTGATATGATTTCCACATGTCCTTGTCCAACGTTTTACCATTGTAACAATAGTTTCTGACAAAAATAGTTACTATAGTTTGTGTTACAGCTGTAAAATAATAATACGTTATATAGGATCTCTTTGAAACAGTGTCTTCAAGCTTTCAGTTTTTTAATCATTTTAATTCATTTATTTGATAACAGTTTTCTGGTATGTTACCATTCATTTTTGCATATTGTTATTATACCTTTTTATGTCACATAATAATTTTTTCTTAGCTTGCACAATGGATAGACATTATTTATTGTTTTTTTTTTTTTAATAATTGAATGCACCTTTCACAATGATTTCCCTGTAAAATCACTGCATTTAAAACACATTACTGTCCTTCAGTTCGTAAAAGCTGTCTCAGCTCCAGAAAGCATGAAGATGTTGCTTTTTGATGTGTGTTTTAGCAGTTAAATGTCTCATTAGAGCGGCAGTTGCCTGAGGTTTATTATGTGTTGCTCTCTCCCCTCTATCAGCTGTTCCCCACAAGTGATTATGCTAATTGCTGTTTGATCAGATGATTAAATTATAATTCGATTAATCCAGGGTACTAAATGCTCTGAATATATTTGTGTCTGCTCGGTTGGCTGGCTGGCTGGTTGGTTGGGTGGAGCAGCGGTCTCCTGTCACCTTGCTAGCACACATGAAGAAGAAAAAAAAATAAAATAGAAACATGACAACCTGAAATGGGAAGAGAAACACTCTGCAGAGAAGAGGGCTGGGGAGGGGTGCACTGTGTCCTTCCTTTCAGAAAACACTACAGTGCTGTAGCCTACAGATGGACATGTACCACTCTGATACTAACACAGAAGAAAAAAAAATGCATTTAGATAAAACGGACTCAAGAACAGATGTTACTTCTTGCCCAACTGGTTAATGAAAACGTGGATATAATCAAAGGAAAATTAATAAAAATACAACTGTTCATTGTTAATCTATGTTAGCTCAGGTCCATTAACTATCATTAATTGATACAACTTTTCATTTTAATAACGTATTAGTAAATGCTGGAATCAACAATCAACTAAGATTAATAAATGCTTTAGAAGTATTTTTTTTTTAAATTGTTTGTTTATGTTAAATACAGAGTTCTGGCATGAAACTCTAGATGGCGCAGTCCAATAGGTCTAACTCAGTCTGACCTAATGACATCATTATCACATGGCACAGCTGATTGGTTGTCTCCTGTATCGGTAGCCAATGAGCTCGCTGCTCAACATTCAAATATATGACTAGTGCTTGCCGTAGCAGTTGCAGCTTGCTTCAGTAGCAGATCTATTCCGTCAAGACCAAACACATTAACATTGTCATGTACATTACCATGCCAATCCCTCCGAGAGTTGTCATGACAGAACTAATGATAACAAATGGAACCTTGTTGTAAAGTGTTACCCTTTATTTCTTTTTAATTTCTTAATAGTAAAAAGCCTAATACTAATAATAGTGATGAATTTAATGACCCAGTCTGAATTAATGCTATAACATGGCTCTGATGAAATCAAAGCATTTAAACAAGATGTTTTCTGTATTAAAGCCAATTTTCATCAGTGAAGTGATTAGTTGCAATTTTACGTTGCAAAGTAAGATGATGTTAACATTTCCACTATGATCTCTTGCTATGTATCAGTTACCCTATTCACTTTTAGGTAATTAATGGTTGCTGCAACATGTTGACTATATTCAGAATACCACACTACTACCATACCTTTTCTGCTGTAGGTGGTATGTAAACAGAGTAATAACATACTACATTTGCTACAATGTGAAATATGCAACAGACCATGCTGTATTGTACTGTATTCCACAATGCAATGTTCTTAGCTTGACCTTACAATTAAAGTGTGACAAATGAACTGTAAGTAATATTAACCATTTTAAACAGAATTTTATTGACTAATTATTTGATTGAACTGACAAGTTTTAAGGCGTTCTTACAGTAAAAGTCATTAAAAATTGTATTTTCTTAATTTTTATTTACGGCATGATAACAGAACACTAAGAATATTAAACATGCAATTTATTAAGGCATATGAAAACGTATGCACAATACAGTTTGAAACATTTAGTGCTGCATATTGCATTCTGTTTTCACGTGTTATACTTGAACTTGGTGTAGAATCCAGGGCCCGTCTTCACAAAACATCAACATCTTACCACTAAGAGTTCTCCTAAATACCAGTAAAAGTTCTTAGCTAATAGTTTCCTCGTAATTCACCTATTCACAAAGCTGGTGAGACAAACGTTTACTAAGGAATAGACAGAAGTCTTAAGCTAAGAGTAAGGGCGGGGTTGACCTCGTTGCTATGGATAATATCAGCATGCTTACTACCTATGCACACAGTGATTGGCTAATAGGGGAGGGGTCTCTGTCAGAGATTTATTCATAGAAATATTGTAGAGTGCGATATTATGTTGCCATATTCAAATAAAGATTTAAAAATAAAAATGTTGCCATATTTAAATAAAGTTTTTATTTGTTAGCCTCTTATGTGTGTGCTTCTCATAAACAATTTGCGGTTATGCATATAAACAGCCTTTTTAATTAACAGAGTAGAATAATCATGGCCAACAGTAAGACATGCAAACATAAAAGAAAACCAAACTGGACTCAAGAACAGATGTTACTTCTTGCCCAACTGGTTAATGAAAACAAGGATATAAATCAAAGGAAAATTTGGAGTTGGGATAACCTCCAAAACCAAAGGCGATACATTTTTAAAAGCTCATTATGGTCAAATGTTTCTAAAATGTTTATATTCCGAGGCAGATTGCCGGCAACAGCCTTTTTAGGATAGTTGTGATTTGGTCACTACTCCTAACCTTTCACAGATTTAGGAGCTAGTTTTAGTGCTAAAACGCTTTGTGAAATACTCTTAGAGCTAAAATTTAGGAGTCCTAAATTTAGGACTGACACGCCCATTATTTTTAAGATTTTCTCCTAAATCAGCAAGTTATGAGCTACTTTTAGAATTAAGATGTTTTGAGAATACGGGCACAGATCTTTTCAATAAATCTTTGTCAGCAAATTAGCATTTTAGCAAAGATGCTAATTTATGACTAACGACATAAGTTTTGGTCCTCATTGCAGCTGACCAAGAATTCCCTACTTCTGACTGTGTTTTACCACAGATTACACCAGAGTAATAGATTGTTGTTAAGCAAATTAATTTCAATAATGACGTGGCAGTGTTCACAAACGGTTTTACAGAAAACATCGAAGAAATTTGCTGAAATGTGTGTAGACGTTGTAGTCATTGCAGTTAGCACCTAATTGTTGCCTATGTTGCTGCTAATCCCTGTTAAAGTCATGTTGCAATGGAAATAGCGACAAATCTCTATCGTATTTGTATTGTGAAATTAAGATGTTTTGAGAATACGGGCACAGATCTTTTCAATAAATCTTTGTCAGCAAATTAGCATTTTAGCAAAGATGCTAATTCATTTACAAAGGTGTCATTAATCACTATATAGCATATTATTTGTAGAGATAACAAAATATTGTCTTACATTGGACCTCAGTAATGACCAGGTGTACTGAGATGTGGACTGTGATGTTTGGCATCGTTGTGCCGCAAGTGCACACAGCTAACCGAGCTGGGCATTAGCCTTTGCAAGCTCAAATAGACGGATGTGTACAGATGCTATTGAAACAGACACCTGCACCATGAGAAAGACAACACAGAGGAAGTCTTTTACTGAACCCAGAACAGTTTTACGTGCCAAAGAGGGAAACAAAGCCACTATCCGGAGATGCGCTGACCACAATGAGGGTTCTTGTTGAACCTCTCGCTGGCTCTAATGAAGGCAGGATGCTTGTTTGTAAAGATGCTCTACATCATTATGAATCGTCAAGGCAGGACGGCCTCTCTGGACACCGGTCTCATAGACTTTCCTTTGAGCCGTTAGATAGAGGCTTCTCTGTATGTTGACAGAGGAGTTTTGACTTCCCACTGAAGAGCTTTTGTATCCCCTAATTTTTATTCCCTCTGCCGCTGTCCAATAACAGACTCTTATTTAGGAAGCGCCAAGATTAGAAGTCAGATTTTATTGATTAGACACATTTTCACTTTCAGCAAATAGAGCTGAAAATCAAGCTAATCAGTTAACATTAACCAGATAGAGTACAACTATCATTTAGATAATTCAATTAATCATTGGTACAGAAAAGTAACAGAAAGTAATATAGTACTACTTACGATACGATGACAATACCAAGTTTTTTTTCTGACATACTTCGGCTTTTTGGACATGTACCATTGTACCATGTACCATATACTGTATATACAGTATACTACCATTATCACTATACATGGTCTTTGCCTCAGTACATTTTTGTAAGTGTAATGGTTTGGCCATGAATTAGGTTCAAATTACTACAACGTATTTATTTGTTTATTAAACTGTGTTTTGCATAGCCTTATAATACACAGTCTAATGACAATTTGTGACTCTTTTACATTTTGTCAAATAGTTGGCTTATTCATAAACATACATACAATCTCATTTATGCATTTTCATACGATCTGCTTATGACCTTTATTATAAATAATATGTTTTTCGACTTTGTACAAAATTGCAACTTTATAAAATAATTATGTTTTCTTGTCCAACTGAGTTGGATTTATGACTAACGACATAAGTTTTGGTACTCATTGCAGCTGACCAAGAATTCCCTACTTCTGACTGTGTTTTACCACAGATTACACCAGAGTAATAGATTGTTGTTAAGCAAATTAATTTCAATAATGACGTGGCAGTGTTCACAAACGGTTTTACAGAAAACATCGAAGAAATTTGCTGAAATGTGTGTAGACGTTGTAGTCATTGCAGTTAGCACCTAATTGTTGCCTATGTTGCTGCTAATCCCTGTTAAAGTCATGTTGCAATGGAAATAGCGACAAATCTCTATCGTATTTGTATTGTGACGTACACATTCATGTCTAACTGATTATCGGAAAAGAAAAGATAGGATGGGGACTTGGTTCCATGCATCGGTTGTTGATTTGTTTTTGAGATGTGTTGCACTCAAAAGTGGAGCCAGAGGAGCTTGCAGAGGCAGAGAAGTCTGTAATTTTGATTAAAACATTACATGGTCAAATTAAAAACAAAAAGGAAACATAGACACATATGCACAAATTAATTGTTCTCAATAAGATCTATAACACGCATTTAGAAAACATGCCGACTTTAATGTAAACTCCTCTTTAGGCTGAATTTACAGCATTAGGCCTAATGCGCAGATTTATATCTACATTTAATGTATTCATTTAGCAGGCGCTTTTATCCGCTCACTTATAAATGACAAATGCACCAAAAAGCAATTCATCCTAAGCAGGCAGTAACATGAGAAGTACGAATGCAAATTTTCTCACAGAGAGAAATAAGAAATAGTAAAAGCACAGAAAGGGCCCATGGAAAAGATTAGTTTTTAGCCATTTCCTGAATATTGTAGGAGATTTGGCTGTTCAGGGAGGGTTCAGAAGATCATTCCACCATCGAGGAACAGTGAGCGAGAGAATAGTGCAGAGTTGTAAGAGTTAGTGGAGGTAAGAGGGCCCATGGCTGATCTGTAAGCATCAACGTTTTGAACTTGATGCGAGCTGCAACCGGTA
>NW_015660895.1:559313-576517 GCF_001515625.1 Sinocyclocheilus rhinocerous
AATTAATTTCAATAATGACGTGGCAGTGTTCACAAACGGTTTTACAGAAAACATCAAATAAATTTGCTGAAATGTGTGTAGACGTTGTAGTCATTGCAATTAGCACCTAATTGTCGCCTATGTTGCTGCTAATCCCTGTTAAAGTCATGTTGCAATGGAAATAGCGACAAATCTCTATCGTATTTGTATTGTGACGTACACAT
This sequence comes from Sinocyclocheilus rhinocerous, assembly GCF_001515625.1. Taxonomy (NCBI): domain Eukaryota; kingdom Metazoa; phylum Chordata; class Actinopteri; order Cypriniformes; family Cyprinidae; genus Sinocyclocheilus; species Sinocyclocheilus rhinocerous. Next base: position 559,517 of record NW_015660895.1, read on the forward strand.
TCATGTCTAACTGATTATCGGAAAAGAAAAGATAGGATGGGGACTTGGTTCCATGCATCGGTTGTTGATTTGTTTTTGAGATGTGTTGCACTCAAAAGTGGAGCCAGAGGAGCTTGCAGAGGCAGAGAAGTCTGTAATTTTGATTAAAACATTACATGGTCAAATTAAAAACAAAAAGGAAACATAGACACATATGCACAAATTAATTGTTCTCAATAAGATCTATAACACGCATTTAGAAAACATGCCGACTTTAATGTAAACTCCTCTTTAGGCTGAATTTACAGCATTAGGCCTAATGCGCAGATTTATATCTACATTTAATGTATTCATTTAGCAGGCGCTTTTATCCGCTCACTTATAAATGACAAATGCACCAAAAAGCAATTCATCCTAAGCAGGCAGTAACATGAGAAGTACGAATGCAAATTTTCTCACAGAGAGAAATAAGAAATAGTAAAAGCACAGAAAGGGCCCATGGAAAAGATGAGTTTTTAGCCATTTCCTGAATATTGTAGGAGATTTGGCTGTTCAGGGAGGGTTCAGAAGATCATTCCACCATCGAGGAACAGTGAGCGAGAGAATAGTGCAGAGTTGTAAGAGTTAGTGGAGGTAAGAGGGCCCATGGCTGATCTGTAAGCATCAACGTTTTGAACTTGATGCGAGCTGCAACCGGTAACCAGTGAAGAGAGGTGTAATGTGGGCTGACTTCGGCTCATTAGAGGTTTGATGGCCAAAAGAACATTGCAATTGTCCAACTATAAATGACACTGGATTCCTGAACAAGGAGGTATGCAGCATGCTCAGTTAAGAAGGAAGGACCTGATGTTTTGCAGTGCAAACCTGGGTGAGCGCGCTGTCATTACAATGTGGTCTTCGAAGCTCTGCTGGTTACTAAAGATGATTTAATATGAGATGGCACCAACGTCACGTTTCTGTGATGTATGTCATCAAAGAGCTCTGATGATGACACACTGTTTGATCATTGTTTGGATTCACTAGAGACAATGATGATGTGTGTATTGTGTTTATTCAATTCCGCTAATGCTCCCAAATCTATATTTCACAACAGTAAAAACTTCTCATATAATCTTGTAATACTATTTAATGCTGTATTGTGTCATGAAAATACAGCTGATAAAAAATATAGAACCTGCTTTACTGGCATTTAGGCTGAACTTTATTCTTGTACATACAGGTGCAGTACATATTGAAGGAAAACTGTTGCTAAATGAAAACATCTGTGGTTTTCTTTGCCAAATATCACATCTAATATATTATCAAGTTTGCCAACACTGTGCAAGTGTCCGGCTTCACGTCTCTGTTTTCAACTCCTCTCCCGAATACAAGCATTAAATCTCGTTGATCAGTTAAATCCATCCGAACACACCTTGAGACGAGTTGTAACATCTAAAGTGTTGAAATGTGGTCGTAGCTAATTGTTTTAGCGTCTTGATTTACAGTGCTTATTAGAATTAATTCAAAGGTATTAAAGCGTTTGTGCTTGTCTTCTGTTCATGCACTAAGAATGGCTAGAAATGGATTGGGTGTGTATTGTAGTGTGTAGGTTAAATTAATTTGATAACTGTTAATTATGGAATTAAGTGATGCCAGCCAGTAGCCTTCAGCAGCAGCTCCAGAGATCCTACCTAACACTATCATTGATAAATATTATCTTGCTTTACTTGGCTAAGTGACTTGCCTTAATGGATTTAGCGGTTTTTGAATATGGAAGTGCTTAGATTGAAATTGCCCGACTAACAGCCTTGTTCGTGCCATCAGCTGGGCAAATTCAGACATTAAAGTCAACAGCGCTTTCGTTTTCCGATCTCAGCCTGCTGCCAAGTCGGCTCTTAATGAGCCGTTCACGTTCGTTTAAAACATGACAACGGGAATCAGAGGCGCACCGCAGGGCCACACTCGGCGTGCTTTACCCTTCGCCGACATCAGAGAGACGATCTGTCTGCACATATCACAGGCGAGCAGACGGCAGGCCTTTTCTCATCTGTCATGTCCTGCTTAATATTCATGAAAGCAAATTGGGAGATAGTCATTTGGCAAGTGCTGCGAGTGCTAAAGCCTGTGGGGGTTGTAGGAGAGAAGTGCATACTCACAGTGGCAAAAACCCTGTCCCGCTCGCCCCTACCTTGTCCTGGGTCCACGTCGCCCCTCCCCAGCCGCTCCCTTCGGCACCTTGTCTGGTCCCATCTCCCCCTTCTGCCCCAAAAACCCAAAGCCCCCCAGGCGGTGTGCTGAGTGCAGCCTTAATTACCCCAGGCCCCTGACAGAGCCTGTCATTGTGAAGCAGATATCCCATGATCCTGCTCAGCACTGACAGGACACACAGACCTGGCAAAACCAGCAGCTCAACATTGGCTCAGACAGAAACGACAACTATCTGTGAAGTTTTTTACAGAGCATGCATGTGGAGCATTGACTGTAGACACGGAACTGGCTGTCTGAGGTATTGCAGTGTGGAAAAAAAACTCAGGTCTTATAATTGACCTACTTTGTGTGTGATTAGTTGCATAAAAAAGCACCAAACTATGAGTCTTCACATTCACACAGGGTGAAAGGCTATTGTTTTGTAGTGTGCGCTGAGCCTAATATGTGACAAATTTGGATTTTTGAATAGGTGTTTGATGGAAACTAGTTAGTAAATAATCAAAATCACAAAACTTTCTTATTGGCAAGTTGGAATGGTACTCGACAGGCATTGATTTGTTCGTTTATTTGTGGTGTTAGTGTTTGCCACATCAGCATTGATCGCACCTTTGCTCAGATCAAATGCATCAGTGGTGCCGAAAACGGTTTGGCATGCCTGATTAGACAGTTGAAGATGATAAATGCTGTTGTGTGTGATTGACTAGTGACCCTAAATTTGAGTCAGTGACTAGTGTTCTGCCTGTTATGTTCTTTAAATGAATGTCTAATATTGTTATTTTCTTTCCATCTTACGGATTTTTTATGATTTAGTCATTTATATTGCATCTCAAGTAGGGGTGTGCGATATATATCGTCTGCAATAATATCGTAATTGTTGTTTTAACGATGTACAATTTGACATTATCGAGTATTTTGCAAAAACCGTTCAAAACACCCCTACAGAGTGCACGCACACATTACGTGAAGTCTAGACTAGTGCGCGTGCGCACTTACAGAGTGTGTTCTGTCAACGCATGATTCAATTAAAATACATTTAGAATGATAACAAAATTCAAGATATGGGGACAGAAAATTTATATATTTATATAATCTCATATAGTTCGCACAAAGAGTGCCGTTTTTTCTACAAATTATTACAAACGTACTATTTTTACAACAGTTTAAAAAACAAGAAGTTAATTAAGAGACTTACGTTATAGGCACCATATTGTTTTTGCTCAATTTCGACAACAAAAATCATTCTAAACACAGCCATAGCACTGTTTTGCGTCTCTGAGCAACATGACGGTCCAGTAGCTTTTTAGGAACTACCACATAACGCATGATTCATATCAAATTGTAATAATTTTCTGACCCTAATGCAGTGTTTGCCAAGCTAAGCTATTTATAATTTAAAGTAGTTGAACTATAGAATAGCTCTTTGTTGTAGTTAGTTCTACTGCAAGCTACTAAGAAGTAGCTAAATATATTAGATCCATCAACAAGGCAATATAATTTCAGATATGTGACCCTGGAACACAAAACCAGTCATAAGGGTCAATTTTTCGAAATTGAGATTTATACATAATCTGAAAGCTGAATAAATAAGCTTTCCATTGATGTATGGTTTGTTAGGATAGGACAATATTTGGCCGAGATACAACTATTTGAAAATCTGGAAACTTAGGGTGCAAAAAAAAATCAAAATATTGAGAAAATCGCCTTTAAACGGTCTAAATTAAGTCTTTAGCAATGCATATTACTAATCAAAAATGAAGTTTTGATATATTTACGGTAGGAAATTTACAAAGTATCTTCATGGAACATGATCTTTATTTAATATCCTAATGATTTTTGAAAAGAAAAATCAATCATTTTGACCCATGCAATGTATTTTTGGTTATTGCTACAAATATACCTCAGCGACTTAAGACTGGTTTTGTGGTCCAGGTTCACATATAATCTATCCAATGACAATTTATAATTTAAACAGTTTTATGCCACAAAAACAACTGGTCATCTAGGATCATCTAGGATGTACTGATTCACTAATGACTTTCTAATGCTACTGTACATATGAGAGAGGGAGAGAGCTGTTTATAAAGCATTTGTTCTCTGGAATGAATCAGACTTTTGAACGCTATATAGCAAGGGCTGCTTAGGACAAACCGATTCATTAGAACGAACCGGACTTTTCGAATGTTATGAGAGAGATCCATTTAGAATGAATCAGATTTTCCAACGCTGCATAGGTTTTTAAATCTATTTGTTGTGTCATATGACGAGTGTTCATCAAATCAAACCACCAAAACTGAAATATGAGGAACAGTTCATGAATTTTGCATTTTGGTGATGGGTGCAGATGGCGAATAGAACTGTATCCAATATTCTCCCCAATGTACTTATTCACTATTCCCTACATTATGCCACTAATATAGTCCACTTGAAGGAGTAAATGAAAATGAATGAGCAAATTTGGACACTGAGTGTGTTGGAAGGACTGCTGCTTTTTGCATAGTTTGTGCTTGATTTTTAATAATAAAATAAAAAAGCTGACAGTGTGATTGCGACCCGGTAATCTAAAACACGATGATGATTCTGATGTGGCCACCATCTATACAATGACTGCATGTTTTGTAACAAATACTGTACTATGATAAAAAGATTGTTATGAAAAATATTGTTGTTAGAAATATTTATCGCCAGTGATTTTTCTCAATTCACCTCATCACAACATTGTACACTACCCATAACCCTTTTAGCTTAGTGATTTCTAAAAACTATTAGCATTACATTAATATTACTTTAAATTTAAATATTGCAGGCCTGGAGGCTAAAGTGTAAAATTGTGAGTGTGGACATTTCCATTCACAAATTTTAGTAGATTTGACAACTTCAGTGAATTTGAGTTTAAACAAGGAGTGGATATTCTCTTTGAGGCCTCTAGATTTTGACTGGCAGTCTTTGCCTCTGGCATAAAGCTCATCTCCTGGTGCTCTCAAAGCCAGCACTCTTTAGCATGCTGTCAGTATGGCAAAAAATATATATAAATAAAAATTTGATTCCCATTTCTACTTTGTCCCTGTACCACTATGCTTATGAAGTACAGAACAAAATCTAAAACTGAGCTAATTTCCCAATACTGTAATTAAGGTAAGTATGAAAGTAAGTATGAATAAATACTTTAATGTAGAATTTTACACTAGCAAAAATGCTGCTGTTCCACATGTCAACACAGCCTTACATTGTAGTTGTGTTTTGTGTTTGAATTAATCTGTGGTTTAGTTGAGTGAATAATTCAATGACTCGCTCATAAAGAAAGTCAGTTGTTGGCAACTTCAGGCATAACAAGTTAATATTCTGCAATAGCTAATCTAAAATCACCACCACTAATGCACAAGCTAATTGTAAGTATTTACTAGGGCTGTCAGTTTAACGCGCTAACTTAATTAGTTATGAAAAATAACGCGATAAAAATATTTTAACACCATTAACGCACTGGCCCCCGCCCCCAGACCTGTACGTCATCTTACATTTCATAAAGTTGACTGTTGACAAACATGATGCAGGGCAACAACTCCATAAATGCAGTTATGCCCTAAAATTCAAGATATTGGGGCAAAAATGCTCCTGTATGAGTTTCTGTCTCATGTTTATATCACATGATAAGCAATATCACAGGAGCAGCGAGAGCAGTATCACACGAGTGCTAATGTGGTTTTATACAACAGTTCAGTAAAGAAGAAGTTAATACTGTATTATATTTTCAACACAATATTGTCTGTTTTTTTCTCAGTTTTGCCGACAAAAATATTACCTATAAAGCCACAGCAGTGATTGTTGTGCATCTCTGAGCAACGCAACGGTGTTTAGTTTCTGAATGAATCCGCGTTTTGAATGAATCGTGTGAATCAATGACTCAAAGACCCATTCATAAAGAGAGGCATTTACTGAATTCCTGAATGAATCAGCTGTTTGAACGAATCGAATGAAAGACTCATAAAGACATTTGTATTTTGAATCAAATAAAATATTTCTTTCTAAAGCTACTATTTGTGATGTCTTCTTAACACTTTCTCATTTAACACAAAAATAGCTTTAAATTATCTTTTCGGGGTATTTTCACAGCCAAATGTAATTTGTGATTAATTACATTAATTAATTGACACATCATGTAATTAATTAGATTAAAAATTGTAATCAAAAGACAGCCCTAATATTTATATGTCATGCTAATATTTATTGTTCTGCATTTATTTTATGATTTTCAGGTGGAATGTGACCTGTACATTTTTAATGTGAATTATACTCTGTGGGGTTTTATCTTTTGATGCTTTATTATTTTATAGGACAGAAATACTGAATGAAACATCAAATGGTACTGTCTGTAAACCTTGTGAAATTAAATCAATGTATTCGAGCATCTCTATTTGAGTATGTGTTTGTGTACGCACATGTGCCCTGCTAATTATGAGGGTAAAAAAATTCATGAAAGTTGTGTGCGTGTTTCTGAAATGCCCTACTAAAGTCACCTTGGCTTGGTGTTAGCCACTTTCCATCAGGTGCAGCCCACGCCTCAGGTGACACGACATTAAAGGCCTACAGGCAAAGCATGGCCAGTGCATTAGAGTCAACTGCCATCCCAATCACTCTCCCTGCCCAAAGAGAAGGAAGAATACTGTAGATGTATTTGATGTACAGACCTTCAGATGAGAGGAGCAGTTTAATATTGAATAGAGTGTGGTTTTTCTTCCAAAGCTGTACCCAAAGAGAGAAAAAACCTTGGTTAATTATGAATGCACATAATACATTATTAAACAGTGTCACTTTTTCGTCTTTATGGTTCATTTCATGAAAAATTATGACAATTATGAATTTTTCCTCTGGGTTGCTGAGTATTAAAGTGCTGTTTTCTTGTTCAAATGTGGGGCCCTTTCAATAAGGATTTGATGTGACTTCTGCTTTTGGACTTAATTTTGTCTGCTTGATTTGTAAAGAAAAATGAACCACAACCCTTTAAGAAGGCTACCTTTTCAGAACAAACACATCCATCAAACATGAGATGTCATGAATTAAAATAATGTTTCATTTGTTTTGAACTAAATAGAGCATTTTAAGGTAATATCCTTAAATATGGATATGGTGTTTATTTGGGTCAAAGACTTATAAGAGAATAATAATGTAACAGTTCGTAGTCACGGGAAGAAGGAGGCGGGAACCGGTGAACATTTAAAGACTCTCCATCACAGACGGCAGCCGTCCCTTCACAGCCCAGGCGGCCGGCAGCGAGTTCGTCCGCCCCCCCGGCAACTCACTCCAGCCCACCGCCTCGAGCCTCCATGGCTGCAGACTGCTCCGCCATGCTCGATGGCACCGCGGACTCACCACAGGGGGGAGGGATCTCTGGCAGCGTGTCCCTCCTTCCTCCCGGGTTTCGGCACCAATGTAACACAGTTCGTAGTCACGGGAAGAAGGAGGCGGGAACCGGCGAACATTTAAAGACTTTAATAAAATAAACAAACACAAAATGAAAGTAAAGCGGCAGACAAAACACAAAATAAAATCCAGGCCTGGTCCTCTCTCGTCCAACACTGTTGTCACTCCTCTGTGGGACTCGAGACCGATGAGTGGCGCAGGTGTTGCGCATTAGCATTTACTCCACCGGCCTCGCTCCATTCCCATGGCTCTCGGCCCCGCCCCTCTCGTCACAAATAATAATAATAATAAAAACTTATTGTCGAATAGAACAAATGTCTGAAGTGATAAGAGATATATACAAAAGAGCAGAGTGGTGGTACGTGAAGACTGTAATTGAGAACCACTGGTCTGAGGAACCCGTTCATTGCTGTAACCCTAAAAACCAGAGTGCCAGAGGGTTAAATAGGCATTTTCGTTTTCCTGAAGCCACCAGGCTTGGGCCCGTCGTCGCTACTTGCAGCTGTGTTTGTATTTTTTTTTAAACAAAATTTGTGAATATTTATAAATAACATTACTAACCTAAATTAGCCTAGCCTTGTCAATTATTTAAAAAAAATCATTATTTGACGTACTGACTTTCACCCGTCTTTTCAGTCATGAGGGTTTTGCTTTTAAGTTTATTATTTTGTTGTTGTTGTTGTTTTTATAGATTTTTAAAAAATTTTTTCATATATCTTTTATTTTTGCATATATCGGTTAGTTGCACCACATGACTTTGATTTTATTGCCATGTTTTTATTTATTTATTTATTTTAAATAGTATTAAGCAGTGAATACTTAGATTTTTATTTTTTTTTGTCTAAGAAATAATAATTTAATCAGACTTTTTCCTCCATAATTAAGTAGCTAAGAATAGTAGACATGCTAAAAAAGAGCATCATGACTTGACTGACAATCCTTCCTGTTGGTGTCCAACTGGAAGAAACGTCTCGGTTACGTATGGTAACCCTCGTTCCCTGAAGGAGGGAACGGAGACGTCACGTCGGATGACCGACGAATTGGGATCTCGCTTAGAGAGACCAATCTACTTCGAGTGTAAACTAAACGAGCCAATGCACATTGGCATGCGATTATTGCATCCAGCTGCTGCTGATCACAGCGTGAGTATAAGTAGGCAGCAGATGCACCGCATATTCAGGTTTTCGCTGAGGAGCCAAGCCGGTGACCCGGCCGCTCAGCGGTGGTACAGGAGCTGTGGCGACGGGACGTGACGTCTCCGTTCCCTCCTTCAGGGAACGAGGGTTACATACGTAACCGAGACGTTCCCTTTCAGTCGGTCACTCTCGACGTCACGTCGGATGACCGACGAATTGGGATCTCGCATAGAGGGACCAGTATCCGGCACCGCTGACCGCCCAGAGGGCGGCAACACTGACGAATCTTCATCCCCAGAAAAGTCTGGCTCACCCTCTGATGCTGCAATCGATATCCGATCGTCGGGGGGAGCCTCGGAAGAAACAGGTGGTACCCCCCGGGAGGATCCAGCCTGCTCTTTCGAGGGCTAGCAGAACGATAGAACCGCTCGGCTCCGAAGCGAAAAGCTGAATATGCGCTGCATCTGCTGCCTACTTATACTCACGCTGTGATCAGCAGCAGCTGGATGCCATAATCGCATGCCAATGTGCATTGGCTCGTTTAGTTTACACTCGAAGTAGATTGGTCTCTCTAAGCGAGATCCCAATTCGTCGGGCGTCCGACGTGACGTCGAGAGTGACCGACTGAAAGGGAACATGGTTTACTCTCTGCAATCTGAATATCTTAATTAGGATTTATTCATTTGTAGTGGACACGCATGGAATTTCAATTTCTTTTACATCACCAGGTCTTTATTTCATTGCGAGAAGCCACACTTACAGAACGCTCGTCTATTAACCAACATACCCTCATGAATTCATCAAGTGCCAGATGATTAGTGCAGAATGTATTGAATAACTTGAGTTAGGTAGCAAAACGTCTTTATCAGTCCTCTTGGAATGAAGATCAACAATAATTTGCTTTGGTTTACAAAAGAGTGAGCGAGCAAATTCTTATTGCATAAAGGCCAGAATGTTTTCACACTCTTTAATATCAGAACAAACGCTCCGCCAAGCCTCTCGCTGGCAAAACAAGATATTTTAACAGATGGTTGCTTCAGCGTGCCACTTGATGAATGGTACCATATGCCTCAGATTGCCACAGTAAAGATTATCACCATTACGAGCGCTTGTTCGCGGGTTTTGTTTGTTTGCTTGTCTGTGTTTGCTCATCAAGCGTGCCAACAACTGGAATGTTATATCTGAGCATGTGGGCGCACATGTGTTTATGAATACATGTCGTCTTCTGTGTGTACCTTCTGCTTTGTGAGTGAAACCCGCTGATCCTCAGAAAAGGTTGAAACTGCTGCAATTTGAAACCTTGTTAGAAATTTATGAAGTGCTAAAATGTTTCGTCCCGAGGGAAAACACTGCCAGCTGTCACTGGTGAGCCATTTACTGCCAAACGGAGATTGGTGCTCAGATAGGGCCTGTGGCACAGCATTGAAGAGATTTTCATCAAGATGCAAGAGAAATTTAGCAATTAGCAGGAAGTCGTTCAACTTGAACTTTTCTTTGGTTGTGATTAGCTTCATGATGCAATGCCACATTTTCTCTTCTGTGTCTTAGTGCTGATCTTTAATACTCTCTATATTTATATATGTACTGTTAGCATTTGTGCTCATGTGTATTTACTGCGATATTACAAAAATACTAAGATGCCAATTTGATGTTTTATCATTTAAAAAAAGTATTATATATATATATATATATATATATATAAATAATTCTAATAAACAAACAATTATGTCAGCTCAACAGAACAAAAAAACATGCAACCTATAGTGAGGAATACACAAAATGTATTTTTTTATTATTAAAAGTAAAAACACACACAAACACACTGGTTTCCATGTTTTACGGGGACATTCCATAGGGGTAATGATTTTTATGCTGTACAAACTGTATTTTCTATCCCCTAACCCTACCCCTAAACCTACACTAGTACAGAAAACATTCAGCATTTTTAGATTTTCAAAACACTTAATTCTGTATGATTTATAAACCGTTTTCCTCATGGGGACCAAAAATGTCAAAAATTCCTGGTATTACTATCCTTGTGGGGGTAGTGTATTTAGTCCCCAATGTAGGGAATAACAGGTACACACACACACACACACAAAGAAAACAACGAAAATCAAGAACTAATCTAGTCTTTAACATATACACTAACCTTTGAGTTTTTCAAATTACCTACAGCTCAGCATTATATATTAAAAGTGCTCGTAGTTGGGCTTCTGTGATAGCTCTGAGATAGACAGATGAAAAACACTGAAATATTAATGAATTTTTTGCTTAGGTCAGTCATGTGTGGAGAAGACAATGCTGGAATTTGGGTCATTTTTTGTGGGCCATTGTGTATTCTCTCTCTCTTTCTTTTGCTATCTCCTTTTGTACATCTATCTCTTTTTGTATCTATCAGAATATGATTAGAGTATACATTCTTAGAAGTCACACTTTCAGTTAGTATTGTGAACTTGTATGAATGACACTGAGTAAAAAAACACCTCTTTTCTCTTGACCGCAGTATTCCGGGAGCCATACACAGTGCGGGTGGCTGATCTGAGAGTCATGCGAGGGAATACGGCCGTCTTCAAGTGCATTATCCCGGCCTCAGTAGAGGAGTACGTCAGTGTTGTATCATGGGAGAAAGACACAGTCTCACTTGTCTCAGGTAGGGCTGATCACTCACATTGCTTTTGATAAACATGCGAGACTTATGAAAGCCTTCTTTTGCCATTTTTTTTTTTTAATTCCCCTGAACTGCCATTCACTCTCTAGCATTAAATTTGTGTCTTGCTGAAACAAAATGGGTCGCATAGCATGTTAATCTTGATCTGCCTCAGCTGTTTTGAAATAGTTGAGTGCTTTACTTCATGGTATATGTTTGTTTTAACTCTTTGATTGACTAGTACCCTCTGGCTGGATTTGCCAGGAATGGAAGAATTTAGGGAAAGTTCAAGGGTGGTTTGTGGCTATAGAGATGCAAAAGCTACTGTAAAGTTTATCAAGCACTGTACATTCACTAGTTATTTGAAGTCCTTAAATTCAAAGATATGCCTGGCAAAGAATCTGGACGTGACAGACGGTAAACATCTTACCAGAGCTTTTATTGAGCTTTGGAAAATCCATTCTCTCACCAATCAATGTACATCACCACTTATGACTAGCTGACGACATTTCCATGGTAACCCTCTAGTAGTAACTGGCCAGTGTGGTTGGTGAAATATGGAATACTATGCATGATATTCCTCATACCTTTATGAATGGTTTTGCAATTACATGGTCAGTGTCATTTATAAAGATGATACATTTTATCTGATGCAGTCGCAGCACATGCCAATATCAACCCGTGTGCAAAGTGTCAGAAGCATTAGACCTATCCAATGCTCATCCCTCGCTAAATATTTAATGATGAAGGACCTGAAAGCTCTCTGGCATGTGAAGCTGAAGAATTGTTTACTCTTGCAGAGAAGTGGGCTTTGAGATTTTTGTGCTGGCATGTGCCTGCGCTTCATTCGTTTCTAAATCAACCAGATTTTGCAAATAATTGTTGTTGGTGGTGTGGTCAGCATGAAGATCGGCTCTTTGGGGATTAGATTAGTTGTTCAAATACACGTTCCAAAATTACCACATGTATTTCATAAAATACCAACAACAAACAGTGTACAGTCAGCACACAATCAATTCAGCTGGAGTCTCTGGGATACCGTTGTGTTGTTGCATCAAATGCAGGTTGTGAATTCAAAGGCATTTGCTTGAAGTGGCTGTTAACCAGTAGTTATTTAGACATTGTTTTGGGCTATAGCTGTAGATATAGAAACCTTTCTAAAATCTTGCCAATATTAATTTAATGCCAATAATGATAGATTTGGGATATGTCAAGATTACTCTTGGGTCTGAACTTGACTTTCTGCCTCCACGTCCCAAAAGGCCTCCTCAAAACTAAATGCTGGTCATGTTTTAAAAAGAAGCAGCCCTTCACATTGCATTGCAAACTATTAGAGGTTTATTAGAAAGCTAACTTTTTACAATCCAGTGAGTTCTTGGTGGGTACAATCAATTCCAACATACATTTTTTTTTTCACATGGAAATCATAATATGGAAGAAAAATAGGCTGTGGAAATTTATTGCATTTTCATAGACGTACACAGTGCTATCAAGGCATATTACTGGTCACCCCATTGCTCCAAAACTGCAGTGTGAGACATTTTGTTTTCTTGTCCTGGCAGCTTTTTTAATGTTAAAGGGATAGTTTACCCAAAAATAAAAATGTTATGTTTATCTGCTTACCCCCAGGGCATCCAAAATGTAGGTGACTTTGTTTCTTCAGTAGAACACAAATGAAGATTTTTAAGTCAAACCGTTGCAGTCCTAACCATTGACACTCCTCATTGAGATTGTAGATAGAGTGTCAATGGTGTGAGTGAGTGTCAACAGACTGCATTTTCATTTTTGGGTGAACTATCCCTTTAAATCCCAGATGTAACTGGATGTGTTTCTTCCAATGTGGACACAGATTTTGCACTTAAAAATAAAATTTATAGAATTTAAAGACATTTCTCAACCTCAAACAATGTCTATCAGTGGAAATACATGGATCACAGGAGTATTCTGAAATTTGACTACGTGATGTTTTATTAACAAGTTTCGGGAGGAGCGCGCACAGATAATTAACACGGCTGGTTCATCATCAGTAATCACACCATCTATCCAATCAGCTCAAGAGAGAACCTCTATAAATAATCAAAGCAGCCTTACCTCCATTATCTCCCGTATTTGACTACTGAATATTGATGGTGGCCGTATTTCTGTTGTCATCTTGTCTGCATGCAGATCTTTTATCCATTGGTTCACCCATTTGATCTTGTTTTAGTGACTGAAGGGATGCAATCAGCCACTTGGATGAACCATAGAGTTGAAGTCAACATGAAATTAAAATGAAGCCTATTTACTTTCATTATACACGTTCCCTGTTTTACCGTGAAAAAAAAAAATGGAAAGGTGTGGTTGTAAAAAGTGTAGCAGTAGTAGTGTGCCTTAACCCTCAGGCATCCTTCATATAGCAGCCCTTAATTTGTCATTCGTGGACAAATAAGGGTTAAAGGGTTAGTTCACCCAAAAAATGAAAATTCTGTTAATAATTACTCACCCTCATGTCGTTGCAAACCTGTAAGACCTTCGTTCAGCTTCGGAACACAAATTAAGATATTTCTGATGAAATCCGAGAGCTTTCTGACGCTCCATAGACAGCAAAGGTCCTGCCACGATCAAGGCACAGAAATATAGTAAGAACATCGTTAAAATGGTCCATGTGACATCAGTGGTTCAACCGTAATTTTACGAAGCTATGAGAATACTTTTTGTGCACAAAGAAAACAAAAATAACGACTTTATTCAATGATTTCTTGTCTTCTGGGACAGTCCTCTGCCATTATAGATGCATGTGCGTTGCATTTCTCTGTATGCAAACAAGGGGAAGCACATGTGTGTTCTACGTCAACAGCACCACGTGCATGCATCGATAATGACCGTCTCGGAAGAGAAGAAATCGTTGAATAAAGTAGTTATTTTTGTTTTCTGTGCACACAAAAAGTATTCTCGTAGCTTCACTTCAGTGTGTCAGTGTTTTAGCCAGTGGGAATGCATTCAAAATGCATTGGTTTTGAGCACAGTCACTGAACACACTATGCCGTCTGAATGGGAGTTTTAATATATCGCTTAAATTTGTAGGAAATTACTTTTCCGATATTTATTTAAAAAATATATATTTAAAAATAAAGTGAGTGGTGCTTGTGCATACATAATGTTTAGTGTATTGCTGTTTGGTTGATAAGGTATTGTGGATGGTTGCTAGGGCATTGCTTAGTGCTTACTATGGTGTTCTTAGTGGTTGCTAGAGGGGTTCTTAATACAATAGCTTTAGTCATTGTCTATGGATTTTTTCCCATCTCTTTTACTGTCTACCAGGTGAAAATCTTTATTTAAGTCTGATCAGCAGTGCTGGGTAGATTACCTACAAATTGTTGTGCATTACAGATTCCAAATTAATACATGACATTACACATTTTAGGTAATAATTGGACTACTTTTAGATTACTTTTGACCTAACTTGTTTGTCACATTGATTTAAAAAGGGTAATCTAGAAAAAGAAAATATAGTCCATTTGTTGTTATTAAAATGAAGTGCATTAAACATTACATTACATCAAGGTTTCCCAAAATGGAGTTCATGAAGGAACTGCAGGGGGTTCATGAGTTTAATGAAAAGCTAATAATTAATTAAATCATAAAAATGTCAAACTAAAATAAATCATATTTTAAACAGTTTAAATAAATATTTTACTTGTTTACCTGCATGTCATATGACCACTAACTCAGAGAACCGTGACATGCAAATGTGTTAATTATTAACTTAAATCTCAATATTTATTGTAATAAGTACATTTATTAGGTGAACGATGTTTGGCTGACATAAATAAATAAATAAATAAGTAAGTAAGTAAGTAAGTAAGTAAGTAAATAAATAAATAATAAAAAAAGTTTGGGATTCCCTGTATTACTTGTAAATAAGAAATAACATGAATTTGTGCGTTTTAATGTGTTTGAAAGACAAAAGCCTTCCAAAGACATAATAATAGATGATTAAATAACCCTCTGAGTGATAATTCAAATAAAAATTTATGTGTTTTTAAAAGATGAAAACGAAGAATTGGGGAGAATCAATACATTCTGAATAATCTCTTGCTATTGTGTGAATAATATGTAATCACAAAATCAATAGAAAAGTAATTGTAGTCTGATTGAGTTTTTAAAAAAATTTAATTTAATCGAATTACAAGCACAATTTTTGGAATCTGATTATGTAATCCAGATTACATGTAATCAGTTAGTACCCAGCACTGCTGATCACTTATTTTGAAATATGAAATCGATTGTGATAGCACATCTCTACTCAACAAGCCACACAATTTGAGATAATATTCATGTCTATAGCACACAAGTTAAATACAGCTAATGGATTTGAAAATACCTCCAAATCTAAGTAAGTATGAGCAATAATATTAGTGCTTTAGTAAACACTATTAAATAATAAATTAATATTTCCACTATTGCTCAGTCCTTATATGTGACCCTGGAGCACAAAACCAGTCTTAAGTCGCTGGGGTATATTTGTAGCAAAAGCCAACAATACATTGTATGGGTCAAAATTATAGATTTTTCTTTTATGCCAAAAATGATTAGGATATTAAGTAAAGATCATGTTCCATGAAGATATTTTGTAAATTTCCTACTGTAAATATATCAAAACTTCATTTTTGATTAGTAATATGCATTGCTAAGAACTTCATTTGGACAACTTTAAAGGCGATTTTCTCAATATTTAGATTTTTTTGCACCCTCAGATTCCAGATTTTCAAATAGTTGCATCTCGGCCAAATATTGTCCTATCCTAACAAACCATACATCAATGGAACGCTTATTTATTCAGCTTTCAGATGATGTATAAATCTCAATTTCGAAAAATGGACCCTTATGACTGGTTTTGTGGTCCAGGGTCACATATTTAAACCAACATTATGTCAACAGCGAAGGTTATTTCATAGCTGGTTCAGGTTATTTGTAGCTGTAAACACTGGTGATATGAAGATAACTGGAACAAAAATCATAGTCAAAATACATTTCAGATCAGTTCCTACATTCATATATCAAAATCTGACCTGTAAAAGCTGGTATAAATACTAAGCGCATGAGTGGAGGGAGGAATATCAATGCCATGGACTCCTCTGTGCGACTGCCGCTGCTTATAGAATATATAAAGAGCAGAGGGGCGGTCAGACATGTTGAAAAGCCAGCGCCATGTTTGAGTGAGTGCGGCTGGGGCCAGAGACAGTGTCTGAGACTGCCGCTGCTGCTGGGAGCCTGCAGATAGTGCATTCTCATTAGAACAAACCCACACTCCTTTCATCTTTCTCTAGCCTGCAGATTAAGTTGGAGATGGTGAAGCACCAGGCTTACAGACTGAAGCTAGAGGAGAAAGACAAATGTAAGCCTCTCTCTCTCTCTCTCTCCCTCTCTGTTTCTCTGCTCTACCTTCTCTTTGTGTGTACAGCAAATGTTCTATGCAGTGTGGACGTCTCCCCTGAAACCTCTCTCACTGCTGTAGGAGTAATGGAGTAAAGGTTTCTCATGGCTTTAACCCCCTTAACACCTTACTTTAACTATATTTCTAAGTCGTAACAGTAGCTCTGGTAAAAAAATAAAATAAAAAAATAATAATTATATATATATATATATATATAT
>NW_015660895.1:577837-584783 GCF_001515625.1 Sinocyclocheilus rhinocerous
ATATATATATATATATATATATAATTATTATTTTTTTATTTTATTTTTTTACCAGAGCTACTGTTACGACTTAGAAATATAGTTAAAGTAAGGTGTTAAGGGGGTTAACATAATTTGTCAAATTTTAGTTCTATTTGCTGATTTTGATGTTGATTTGGTGTAAATAGTGTTGTTCTGCCAAATGCTGTTGTGGTGTTTAATGTTCACTACATTCTCGACTACTTTAAAAAAAAATCTATTTACTTAAATTATTCCAAGTGCAGATAAATACTATAAAAACCTACATAACACCAAGAAAACGAGAGATCCTGTAATTCTGCAATGATCTATTCATGGTTGCCACCTCAAAGCATTGCAGGAGAAACAGTAGATGTATGAACACAACCTTGAGCTGGTAAGAAGAGGAAGAGCCACCAAGTAACATGTTCATCACATACGTTCAAGAATAGCACACCGACACACAGGCGATGTGGCAAATGGATAAAATACGTGACGTGACATGTGGCCAAGTATGGTGACCCGTACTTGGAATTGCAGTATATGTTTCAGATACTGCATACTAATACCTTCAGGAATGTAAACATGTTACTTCTACAGTAATATATTCCTCATATCCTGAAATAAACACTGTGGCAGCCCATCTTTTTGATTTCTGGCTCAATTAATAATGTGAGCTTTGGATGGCGGAAAAAAAAGACAGAAATTACACACTTTTGTCTATCCATTTCTACTATACGTCATTCAGTCAGATATTGTATATGTTGAAAGTAAATTGGGTCACAGCTGAAGAACACAACAGGTCATCTCTAAAGCATCACACCAGCCCATAACTGCTGTTTGACTGACTAGACCAAACTCACTAGAAGAGCGGATCATTTCTAATCTAATTTGTGATATCATTGTTTCATCCAGATAAAGTGTATCTGCAGCTGTAATTGTGATGTGAGCTGTATGTGTATCGCTTGAAAAAAAACATGTACAATTCTGCTCCACATGCCTTTAAAAACCCCTGCTTTCATCACACAAAATACATCAGAGAGAGAGGAGAGAGAGAGAGAGAGAGGGGAAAGGAAAGAAGGATATAGTGTAGAGGAGGGAAAAAAGGACCTAAAAAATCAATAGCTATGTACATTAATCACACAGCTGCCACTGAGAATTATGGGAGCATAAGCTGAAGGATGCATTTGTGCATTTGCAGCATGAGTGCTGGTGAACGTTTAGGGAATACAAAGAGAGAGAGAGAGAGGTATCAGTTTTCTGATGTCTCTTTTAAAGTCCCCATGAAATCAAAATTAAAGTTTTTTTGGGTGTTAATATCAATATGTTAGTCTTAAGGTTATCTATAAGGCAGTGTGCTCCAAAACGGTGACAAAATTCGCATTTAGAAGATATAAGCATTGAAAGCTTGCAGTTCGTCACTTCCGCCAAAACGGCTCAACGAAAATGCTCTCTAGAATCCGAAGCGCCCGCCCCCTACTCTATAAAATAGACGCTGAAGCCGCGGCTGAAATCGGTCACTTGTCCACAGAATTAGTATTTTCTGTACAGTGAATGGCACGTAGTGCACTATATAGGGGACAGGGAACGATATCCACTGAGGAAAAAAATAAGTCTGGTTTCACGCTAACCACCGCACCGCGCACACACACTCTGCTCCGGTCCAGAGACACGATAGCACGGAGCGGATCACATGCGCGAGTCGGCGCAGACCACAAAATGTATCGGAGCTATTTGAATTCTACACAGAATGCTATATTTTATAGCAATATGGATGAGATTGTGGCTGGCATACCCTGTCAAATGCGGCTTTACGGAGCTCAACGGCTCTGAACGGCTCTAGCCCAAGCTGTGATATAAACAAACGCTATTGGCTATTTTAAAAAGGGGCGGGGCTGCTTGATATGTCCCGCCCTGTCTTCCTGTTTCAGTTAAAATGACGTCAACACATAGAGTAACGCTGCGTGTTTCTAAGCATTTCAGGGGACCTTTAAGGGTGCGGTGACCTAAAGAAATGGTTAGGGGGGTTGGTTTTTATATTAGCGAACTTTGGCATTGCACAAAAAAAAAAAAGTGCTTATATTGGTCTAATAAAAAAAAATTATAAAAAGGTCTAATTTGTTCTGAAACTAGATTTTTTTATTTATTTTTTACATTTATTTACACATGAATGTGATTTTTCTTATATAACAGAAAAGATTACACGTTTAAAAAAGACATTTCAACAATCATTAATGTCTTTCAAAGAGAATATTCCCGTCTTATAATAAATAGGCTCAGTGTTTTTAGTTTTAGTGAAAAGTGAAAATGTTACTGTTAAAGCTCATTTGGTTTATGGTGAAATTAAGTTGTAAAAAGCTAAGAAAGAAAGTACTTAATCATACTATTTGGGATCTAACAACAAAGTATCTCTCTTAAACTTGATTTCTTTGCATTCGTTTAATTGAATTCTTTAAAATGTGCGATCTAGATGAAATTACAGTATGTAAAACTAATGTGTACCAGTGAGGTACTTGAAAATGATTTTTGATGTTGATATAACTGGAACTATCATTCCCTGCAGGTTTTGCATTAGGACATACAACGTTTTAGATTGATATGATTTTTTAAATGTATTTAAGAGAAGTGAATTTTTTTAGTCCAAAATACAGAAAAAAAGAAAATAAACATTATTTAAAAATGCAATATATTAATCTGATGGCAAAGCTGTATTTTCAGCATCATTATTCCAGTCTTCAGTGTCACATGATCCTTCAGAAATCATTCTAATATGATGCTTTACAGCTCAAGAAACATTTATTATTGTTGTCAATGTTGTCTACATTTTTTTTTTGATAAATAGAGAGTTTAAAAGAATAGCATTTAGCTGAAACAGAATTTTGTAACATTATAAATGTCTTTACTGTCACTTTTGATCAATTTAATGCATCCTTGCTAAATAAAAATAATTTTCTGTAATTTCTTCCAAAAAAAAGAAGAAGAAAAAAACTGCTGACCCAGTAATGTATAATGTTACAAAAGCTTTCTATTTCAGATACATTTGTCTATTTCAGATCAATTCTGTCTATTCATCAGATTAACTTGAAAAAATGTTTTGTACACAACTGTTTTCAGCGTTGATGATAACAATATTTTGATTAATATTAAATACAAAAGGTTTGGTTTAAACCCAACCATCAATATCATTTGAAAAAATAATAATAATAATTTAAATTTGCCTGTGACACATCAGAGTATTATTTATTTATTTATTTATTTATATATATATATTTTTTTTTACATTTGCACTTGCATTTTCTATTTCAGATACATTTTTCTATTTCAGATCAATTCTGTCTATTCATCAGATTAACTTGAAAAAATTTTTTGTACACAACTGTTTTCAGCGTTGATGATAACAATATTTTGATTAATATTAAATACAAAAGGTTTGGTTTAAACCCAACCATCAATATCATTTGAAAAAATAATAATAATAATTTAAATTTGCCTGTGACACATCAGAGTATTATTTATTTATTTATTTATTTATATATATATATTTTTTTTTTTTTTTTTTGCAAAATTTTGTTCTTGTCACTTTTCCACAATGCACTGAAATAAATTCTCATATTTCTTATATTTACATGGTGTCATTTTCACTTGGGGAAAAAGAGCACATGGATGTCATGGGTTTGGCATGGAGTAATACTGCAAGGTGCCAAGAAAAAAGAGAGGGTAAAAGGGCCAAACCTTGTAAGCTTGACATATTTTCACAATTCTTATGGCCAATATAAACTAATTTTAAGCATATAGTCCGCTTCTGTAAAATGTTTAGTGTTACTACAAGAATCTCTTGAAAGTGGAGGGTTGTTTGAGCTCACCTAAAATATGAGTTGAAGTCTTGTACCTGCAAAGATGACTTGTGACTGTCACAAATAGTTACAAGCCAATCATGGTAAAACACAACACCTACAGTACAAAAGTGTGACACTTAAAGCCTGTAAAAAACAATACAGTTAAAAAGAATATTTTAATATAATACTAAAATACTTTCTTGTTATCACCTTACTGAAATAAATAAGTTATTCTTAGGTTGATTCCTTGAAAATTTGCACACAATATGTAAAAATACCTATAATTGCGAAGGAGATAACCGTGGATTAATCCCTCTTACATCACTGTTTACTGATAAATAAGAGCAATATGGTGGCGATTAGGATGTTTAGGATGAATATGATTACTGAACGGTCTGCTCAGGCCACTGGGGACTGAGCGAGACTTAATCTTTAATAAGCACTGATGGCTTCGTTACCGTCTGATGCTATGCTGCCGCTTGGCTCCGCTCCCCAGAACGGGACTTTTCCCGAGCTCATGGATAACACCACGCTGACGCACTGGACCACAGCCAGGGCATAACATGGCAGCGCTCCAAATGGCAGATTAGTAATAAGTGTGGCGTGAGCTAATTACGGACGGAACAATCAATTAATGTCAGTTTATAAATGCCTGTAGATTTGGCCTCGGTTTTACCCCAGGTGCCCTGGAATAGGGTCTGTCTCGCCCCATTGCTGGAGGAGGCTGGTGGCAGGTGTTTTGGGCCGTGGTCGAGATATTCCATATGTACAGGTGCAGAGGTACTTCTGGAGGTCTGAGTGCCGCTTCCTCTCTCATCTTTGAATTGAATGGTCTGCTGACATCTAAAAGCATGAAAAGGCACTCAAAACAACAAAGATTCTCAGAAAAAAGGATTTGTTTGTGCTGAATCTGGCTGTTGATTTGTTGAATGTTGTAGATATGGTCATTGTTCATTTTTATGGCTTATTTTTGAATTGTGAGGATCAATGCCATGTCATAATTAATGGATAGAAACTAATTATGAATAAGATTTCAGTAATATTACAGTTGCTGTCTATAAAATAGCTTGTTACAATGTTACTTTTGTTGCTACTGATTTGGAATCCAACAATCCAATCATCCCCAGATACATTTTTTATATGAGAATCAGCCAGGCCTCACATGTGACATTTGATCCTATATTGAGTATTTATTGCACATAGATGTTCCCATATAAATGTCAATGTATGTACACACATATACACACATTCACAGAATAAGTTAAAGCAGATTTCTTGTTCCCAGCATGCTTTACTTCTGACTGTTAAAGGACAGTAAAAATATTAAAGTGTTATTTCATGTGTTTTTGCTCAATATTAGTATAGGGGGAGATCTGTTAGTGTTTAATGTTGTATTATTTTGAAACGTAAAAGGGTTTCTGGTATGTGTAAGTTTGTGGGGTTACCATTGTGGACAAACACCATTAAATTATATGTTACTTTATTTAAAAAGTAATGGCTGTGCAGTTTTCAGCACAGTCTGATAGTCTGTTCACTAAGTGCTTTAGTATGAGTAAGTGTGCTTATGCTATTGTAAACTAGCTATATCTTAAAACATGAAACATGTATATAAATGATTGTTAAATATAACAAATGTATTTCAATATATGTGTTTACTGTATATACTGCATGAGTAAATATATGTTCAATATATTTTTACACATGCAGTAACATATCTTATCACATGTACATCTAAGTATATATTATAAAGTGTATTACTGAATATAAAATTACATATATTGTGATATATAAGTTAATATATTGTCACATATTTTTCAATATATGAAAGCGGCAATTCCTTATGCATTATTCAATATATTATAATATATTTACAAAATATATTATTCTATATAATTTCTAATATACTGTTATGTCAGTTGATATATTGATCATTTATATATTAGGAAACATATTTTCTTGGTGTAAGGGTTATATCCACCAATTATCAAAAGTCTTTCTAGAAAAAAAAAAAAAATAATCTTGCGTGAATTGTTTTGACAACATATATCATAAAATATAATCAGAATTACACTGTAGCTACAAGTAGCGTCAAGTTAC
The DNA here is from genome assembly GCF_001515625.1 of Sinocyclocheilus rhinocerous. Taxonomy (NCBI): domain Eukaryota; kingdom Metazoa; phylum Chordata; class Actinopteri; order Cypriniformes; family Cyprinidae; genus Sinocyclocheilus; species Sinocyclocheilus rhinocerous. The sequence goes on from NW_015660895.1 coordinate 583,768, forward strand.
GTATCACAATTTATGACATTAATAATACGTTTTTCCTAAAACGCACTATAAACCGCCATTGAGTGTTTGTAATAACTTCCGATTGTGATCTTATATGGATTTTGATCACATAATCAGGCAGAAATATGTTATTTGTAGCATTTTAAAATATAAAAGGTAATCGCTACAGCTGCTAACGATTCACCCTTCGCAGAGAGTTTGATTGAAAGGGAATGTGACCAATCATAATGCAGAATCCGCCATTTTGTCCGAGCAGCTAACTAGACAGAAAAGTAGATGGATGTTGGTGGACTTGAACAAAAAATTGTGTGTATTGTTCATTCATGTTTATTTTGTGTTATAACTAGTAAAGAGGAAGAGATGATCAGTTCACATGCCGCTTGAATGGAGGCGCTCCAGCGATCTGTCACGACACATTAAAGAGCCACAAAACAGTATTTATTGTTTTAGGTTCAGCATGGTTTTAGGATCACAAGGAAGGCAATGCAATGCAAGGAAGACTGTGTTTTTCCACAGCTTTGCACTGCACTACGCCTTTTAAGCCTTAAAGGAATCTGTCATTTTATTGCACGAGTAATCCTGTGTTGTGTTACTCACCTCCTGCTATAGGTGTGAATCGTTCCCTCTAATGAATTCTCTGTACAGATGAGAATAATCAGTCCCTGCCTAACTGCGGTCTGTGGAGGGGTGGAGGCATCTCATACCTCAGCCATAACTCTCAGCTGTCTTGTTTGACCTTCCATCTTCTTCCATGTTTACCATGTTTAGCATCAGTCTTGAGCCATTTAGTTCCTGAAGATCCCTCTTTACCAACCAGTATGATAAATCATAGTTCAGATTGGAATAATAGCTTACTACACACTGAATACTGCCTAATTTAAAACAACATAACACAAATTCACTGCAAAATTACAAATTACTTTGACCATGTCATCCATGCCACAAAATAAGATATTCTGAGAAAAAAAAAAAAAAAAAAAAAAAAAAAAATGGGCCAAAATTTTTTTCAAAAGAAA
>NW_015660895.1:584793-585788 GCF_001515625.1 Sinocyclocheilus rhinocerous
AAAAAAAAAAAAAAATATATATATATATATACAGTATATATATAATTAATTAGTTATATATTTTAACGCAGTTAATGCACTGGCCCCGACCCCAGACCTTTAGTTGACTGTTGACAAACATGATGCAGGGCAACAACTCCATAAATGCAGTTATGCCCTAAAATTAAAGATATTGGGGCAAAAAATGCCCCTGAGTTTTTGTCTCATATTTATATCAGCGAGAGCAATATCACATGAGTGATTTTGTTCTGAATATCAAGAGTTTAAATCTGATTTTATACAACAGTTCAGTAAATAAGAAGTTGATATTTTGTTATATTTTAAACAGAATATTATGTGTTTTTGTTCAGATTTTGCAGAGAATATATTACCTTTAAAGCCACAGCAGAACTGTTGCGTCTCTGAGCAACACAGCGGTTCATTATAAGAGACATTTTTCAAAATATATTTTTTGTGTTCTACAGTAGAATGAAATTCATTCAGATTTGGACCAACATGAGGGTGAGTAAACCCTGTTGAGTAAAGTGGCAGAACTTTCATTTTTGGTAAACTATCCTTAAAAGGATCTGTTTATCTATCTTTTTTTTTTTTTTTGAGCCCATTTGGCATCAAAAAGTTTGTAAATAACATTAAAGGGATAGTTCACCAAATTTTTTTTTTAAATTCTGTCATCATTTATTCAAACCTGAATGACTTTCTTTCTTTTGTGGAACATAAAAGAAGGTATTTTGAAGACTGTTGGTAACACAGCTGTTTTGGTTACCAGTGAATTTCATTGTATGAACAAAAATACTGAAATGCTTCTGAAATTATAGTTTATGTTAGGCCGTTGTAGCCTAAATGTTTATGTGTAATAAATGTTATGTTGAAAAAACTCTACAATTTGTAATGTCTACTTGATACTTTCTCATTTAACACAAAAATAGCTTTAAATAATCTTTTGTGGGTATTTTCACAGTCAATTTTATTTTGCGATTAATTAGATTAATTAATCG
>NW_015660895.1:585801-587401 GCF_001515625.1 Sinocyclocheilus rhinocerous
TTAGTTATGGGAGGGTCTGCCTTTTTGTGGACTTTTCACTCGAAAAGAATGAAAGAAATCTTAAATCGTAAAATTTGCACTACAAATAATCCTTATCCATCAGTTTGACTGAATGAGCTGTACATTTTCATTCATGTTCTATTTTCAGACGTCAGCAGAATAACGTAAAGCTTGGTATTTTAATGTGACATAGTATAACCAAAATATCTATAGTACAAGTTCTTCTCAATCCGCTGCATTCTTTTCCTCCTCGTTATTTCAATTTTTCCTTTGTATTCAGCTGTAACTATATGAAAAAAGACAACATGTACTGCGCATCTGTGGTCTGCTATCCCGGTTTAATTTACAATATATCCCATGAATAATTAACTGGAATGCACTGAGAATCGTTTTCTCCCCAAATCCAAATCCTCATGCCTCTTTCCAGGTTTGTTTTCACGTAGATGCCTTAAAATGTAATTGTCTCCCCTTTTCACTTCTAATCCCTATTAGCAGACTTTACTGGAATGTTTCTAAAGCAGCTAAATACAATATTTGTTATCTCTTAAAAAGATGGAAAATCACATTGACAAATTATCACTCATTGTTAATATTAATAAACATTTTTGATTAAGTCAACATATGTTTACGTAATATAGACATATATTACTACAGTGATATTTAGCACGTGCATGATATTGTTGCGGGCATAATTGTTTTTATTAGTGCAAACTGTCAGTTGTGTGTTGCCACATTTTGTGTGTTGAGGGATATCATAAGGTTGCAGGCTGACCTTTGACTCTTGATGACGTACGCTGCAATCTTAATGTAGCATGAGTCGGCCAATCACAATGGTTTCTGCAAGCACCGTTTGCTTATCACATGAATTCAGCTGTGCTTTTGTGTGTGTGTGTGTTTTGATGTAAGAAAAAGAGAGGAGCAAGTCACTCTGTTTCATTTTATCAAATGCAAGCCTATAACAAACTGCATCACTCTCTTACTTGTTCCATGCAGCTGCCACTTGGAATTTGATTTGTGTCTGTTGTATTTAAAATGATCAATTATGGTATTCCAAATACATCAGGGTGAAGCGGAATTCTATTGCTGGTTGTGCTAAAATGAAAAACAGAGAGAGAGAGAGAGAGAGAGAGGGGAAAAAAAATTGGAATCGATTTTCCCGTTACTTTCTGCTGTACTTGTGTTGCCATGGCAACATGGTCAGGTTTCTCCATCCTCCCAGGGCAAATGTAATTGTTGTCTGTTTCTCAAAGCTAGAGTCAACATTCAGCATCTCACACTCTCGTGGCTGCTCAACACATCACAATCACACACATTCTCTAAAATGGTATTTAAATGGTGTATCCACAGTTAATGGTGACATTATTATTATTATTATTAGGCTATTAATAATAATAATGATAATAACAATGACAACATGTTTATCTCTGAAATGATGCTTCTGAATGCGAACATTTGTCCACAGGTCTATTCATTTTTAAAAAAAAATTTATTTAAAGGGGTCATATGATGCGATTTCAATTTTTCCTTTCTCTTTGGAGTGTTACAAGCTCTTGGTGCATAAAGAAGATCTATAAAGTTGCAAAGACTAAAGTCTCAAATC
>NW_015660895.1:587433-590919 GCF_001515625.1 Sinocyclocheilus rhinocerous
CCTAAAACGGCTCGTTCTAACACGCCCCCACATGTCTACATCACTATGTGGGAAGATTTGCATAACGCCGCCCAAATGTTCACGCAAAGAAAGAAGACGTAACTTTTATTCTAGCTGTAGTATTGTTGACGCTGCCGCCATGTCTTGAAGACACTGTGTGCTTCGTTGTGAAAGCGAAACTACTTTGTTAGGTCTTCCAAAAGAGGACACGACTACAAATCAGTGGTTAAGTTGTATTTACAACACTGTTCCAGAACACTTCAACCCAAATATCCAGATGTGTGCAGCACATTTTATGGAGGACAAGGACTGTTTCCTGAATGTTCTTTTTAGCAGCATCATATGACCCCTTTAAAGGTATTGACTGATTTTAGATCCTTTAAAATTTTTCTTTTATATATATTTAATTTCTTGTTGCATTGAAGCATTGTTTTCATTGAGAAATGTTGTTACACTGTAAAAAAAAAAAAAAAGCTTCATCGTTATGTTAGAACTTTATTATATAATAATATATTTAATATATTGTTACAACATCTGTATTTTCATCTGTTTGAAGTAGTTTAGTGGTGACAGTTGATATTGTTCTCACATAATATCTGTTATGTCTAAATAGACATTTTTGTTTTTATCTTTAGTTTGAAGCAAATATTGTTATTTAAGATTTTTAGGTTTTTTAAAGGCTTGTGATACTTTAGGATCAACCATACTTTATTTTGAAAATGCATTTCTTTTCTTTTTTTCAATTAAATTATATAGATTCATTCAATCAGCATAAATTCCCTTTTTCCAATGTGTAAGCATTGTTTTCAGTTAGAAACCGAATTGTTACACTGTCAAAGCAATGCATTGTTAAATACAGTTAGGCTATAGCAGTTATAACTATTCACTTAGAGTGATGGGATAATAACAATATATGCAGTTAATCTATTATTTTTTTAGCCAAATTGACTTTATTGACTTCTAAGATGACGGTTGAACATTTTTGCAGGGTGCCAGATATGACAGCTTGTCCTGATATAAAAAAGTCTTGATCAAAAAGTCTTTACAAATGGGAAATGGGGTGCAGATGGGACTAGCCTGTTTTCCTTCAGGAGTAATTAGCAGGTTGACTGGTTTGGGAGTAAACTACCTCAGCATCTGAATCAACCAGGCCTCTGGCTAATATGTGTGTCTCATATGGAATTGTCCCAAGACGATGCTGCCTCTGCACCCTCTTTTCTAAATAACTGCTAATTAATACTTATTCCTCAGGTACATAAAAACACTCACATGAGAATTACAGATGGCTGTTGATTCCATACAAGTTGTTTTAAGCCAAAGAATTCCCAGAAGAACTTGTTATGGTAAGGCAGGTTACGTTTGGTCTTTACTTTCTTTGCTGCTTTTTTAAAGGCATTTGAGAACTATTTTGGGAAAGGGTAACCGCTGGAATGTCTGGTGTAATTAAAAGTGATGTATTTAATTAGACTGTTAGTATGTCCCTCTCCCGACCTCTCGCTTTTACAAAATCATACTATGAGGTTCCATGGTACAGTCAGTGTTGGGGAGTAACTAGTTGCATGCAACGGAATTATGTAATTTAATTACAAAACAAATATAACTGTAATCTGTTACAGTTACTGAGAAAAAATGTGTAATTAAATTACAGTTACTTATGAAAATGTAAAAAATTACAAAGGGGGTTACATCTGAATATTTTCTCATACACATAAATTGGATTGATTTCTTTCCCAAATTGCATTGATTGGTACCAAACTGGCACCTTTAGGTACAAACATGTCATTTAGCGTGACCTTTTATTTTAGGAATGTAAAGTTAGTTACCCTTCAAATATTTTTGTACATTGGTATATTTAAATGCATAGAAGAAACAGTGTGTGTATATATATAGTAAATCACCATCCACGTCTAGACATGCCATCAGTGTGGCTTTAAAAACTCCCAGTGTTCTCTTCATAGCTCTGTGCTGATAGCTATTAGGGCTAATTCCTGATAATTGCCGGGTTATTAGGTCAAATCCATTCTGCACGAGTCTGCCTGAAAAGTAAATGTCACTTTCATGCCTTTTCTGTATCTGTATTTGGCTCCTACATAACAATTGATTTTAAGTACAGATATCGTATTGACTGTTTATCAACTGAAACACGTTAATGTATTGATAACATGTAAATGTCTTTTAAATATAAACAGCATTAGTGACACATTTTTACATTTCAGATTTTGTGTTGAATTTGGTCACCTGCGACAAAACATTCTTGAAATTCTGGTTCTGAGGATTTGTAAAAGTTTTCACATCTCTAAAGCGGTTCCGTTGTAGATGCTGTCAGGACAATAAGACCTTTAAGTGTTTACCTAAACATACAAATACCTATGAATACAAATATGATTACCCTGGTGGTCTTTATCTGATGATTACTGCATGTTATTTCCTCTATGACGAAATCTAGCTGTTAGAGCCATTGAAACAATTTACCTTATTGTTCATTACTACCGCAGTCACTTTACCCAAGACACCCAAACACTTTTATAAAGTACTCTATTAAAACATGCAAAAGCAAATTTACAAAAATTATTTTGTAAATGGCTCGCAGACAGATGGAGAGCAGCGTAACTAGTGATTCTTCTGAAGTGGGTGAAATCTATTTGCTTGTTGAAGCTGCTTGCATAATCCTTTAGTTCCAGTTGGCAGCTGTGAGCAAAGATACGGCACTGCGGGAATTTGCATGAATATCATTGAGAGGACAAAGAAATGAGCGCGATAAGCGTGCATGTGCAGACTCCTTTGCATAATCCCACCTAATCCATAATCTGAGCTCTTAGAAAATATCACCGAAATATAAGTGAGGAGAAAACCCATTAATAAGTGCATGCAACTAAAATAACGAGAGATCACATAACTTTTTTGTAGAGGTGGACAGTTCATTATCAAGATTATTATCGTTCATCCAGAGCTATTAAAGGAGAGATCACATGAAAACAGGTATGACACCTGCATGCTCAGAAGAAACCTAGCAACCATCCAGCAATGACTCGGTGTGGTTTTTATTAAAGTTTTTCACAGCTCAGATGTGTACACCAAAATTTTTTGGGAGAAATAAAAATCGACACAAACAATACAGTTTTTGATATACATTAGAAGCATGTACAGTAAATGATGTGAATACCACAGCTCAGATAATTTGCTTAGCAATCTTTGAGTTTATATTAAAATCCCTGACTTTTTATTGCAGACTTTGGAAATCTGTTGGAAACCGCAGTTTGAGTTGTTGACATCCTTTGTGAAACTCTAGATGACGAGGCAGAGTACAGAATACAGAAACATACCATATTTACAGTAGAAACCAGAATGTCATAGAGACTTGGCTCTGTTGAAGTACACTGAAAAAGAACATTACACTTTGGACAAAAAAACCCCACTCTAAATTCTTACAGGTTTTTATTTTATTTTATTTTATTTTATTTTATTTTATTTTTTTAGATTAGATTA
>NW_015660895.1:590988-592122 GCF_001515625.1 Sinocyclocheilus rhinocerous
TTTTATTTTATTTTATTTTATTTTATTTTATTTTATTTATTTTTTTTAGATTAGATTAGTTATTATGTATTGGTTTATTATATAGACCACCATACTTGACTATTGTAGTATAGTTTCATTGTAAACATACTATAATGACATTTATTGTGATGTAATGTATGTAAAAACAAAACAAAAACAAAAACAAAAAACAGAAGAAATAATAAAACAATAAAACCCATAATATTTTTTGCTGTGAGTAAAGCTAGTCAGTATGTGTTCTGCACATCCACACTTTGATGTCAAGTGAAAATATTTAAACTAAATGTATTTATTTGTTTGTTTGTTTGTTTGGCTGGTTGTGCAGTGTTATTTGTTTTTAGCCAAACTGAACAAAACAGGTTTAAACCGGAAATAGGGTTGGGTATCGTTTGAATTTTATCGATTCCGATTCTGCTTATCAATTCCGATTCTTATCGATTCCTAGTTTCGCTATGCTTTAAAAAAAATACCACAGCAAAAACAACTAGATTAATATAAAATTCAAATATTAAAGTGTTAAAGACAAGTAAACAGTCAGTAATAAGATAGGAACAAACAAATCAATTAGCAATAATAATATTAGCAATAATAATATAACCTAACCCTAACTGAACAAAATTTCAGGTACAGAAACTGTAATTAAAAGTTTAAAAACACTCTATAGTTTTCTTTTCATAAATAAAATATAGATTAATCAATTAAAGTTATTAAATATATTCAGTCAAGATCAGTGAATAATTTTCTTTTGTTCTTTGATTAACATTAATGACAGGCAGCACGTTTATTAGACGGCTGTCTCTTTAACACCGAACACACACAGATCTAAAAATACTGTTACATTAATACTTATATTTTATTTCAGCTTATTTAGATTTGTAATAGCTTTAATTTAGTAAACCCTCACGATATACACTATTCCGTAAAATTTACGGTAAAAAAACGGCAGCTGTGGTTGCCGGAATTTTACCGTAAAAACCGTAAAAACAACGTTTTAGGTTTTAACTTAAATTTACAGTTAAATACCGTAATTTCATTAACTGATATAATGTTAATATACTAACCTATTGAAGTACTGAAATCTGTTTTGTACCTTTGTAATACACTGATAACCAC
>NW_015660895.1:595041-606214 GCF_001515625.1 Sinocyclocheilus rhinocerous
CGATTCTTATCGATTCCTAGTTTCGATTCCAATAAGATAAAAAATCCAATATAAAAAAAAATTAAGTCAAACATTTAGATGTCAAACATTTATTCTGTCTTTTTACAAAGCATTCTGTTGCAGCTGAATAACACGAGCAAAAATCAGCAGCCTACAGAACACTGCAAGAGGAATTTTGCCTATGCTTTAAAAAAAATACCACAGCAAAAACAACTAGATTAATATAAATTTCAAATATTAAAGTGTTAAAGACAATTGCTAAAAATAGCAATATCATAAATAGCCTACAACTGAACAAAATTTCAGGTACAGAAACTGTAATTAAAAGTTTAAAAACACTCTATAGTTTTCTTTTCATAAATAAAATATAGATTAATCAATTAAAGTTATTAAATATATTCAGTCAAGATCAGTGAATAATTTTCTTTTGTTCTTTGATTAACATTAATGACAGGCAGCGTGTTTATTAGGCTGCTGTCTTTTTAACACCGAATGCACGCAGATCTAAAAATACTGTTTCAGTACTGTATACTGAAATGTGTGTTTTCTTTCTCATCTGTTTACGTTCACGTAAGACAAAAACGGCTGTGTTTATGATGATATACACTGTAAAAAAAATTCCGTAAAATTTACGGTAAAAAAACGGCAGCTGTGGTTGCCGGAATTTTACCGTAAAAAATACGGTAGCAACGTTTTAGGTTTTAACTTAAATTTACAGTTAAATACCGTAATTTCATTAACTGATTACCGTAAAATTAATGTCCAATACATGTAATGTCCAATACAGTTTTTCACCGTATATAGTAGGGGAATTTACCGTTAACCATTTAACAGGTTTTTACTGTAGCATTTTTACAGTCTTTTACCGTTAAATTCACAGTCATTTTTTACAGTGTACTGACGTAGTTTTCGGCATATTGGTCGACAAATATGAAAGTCAGTTTCGGCCCGGAACAACCTTTTCTACAGTGGAAATACACGGAACGGTTCGAGAACAGACACAAACCGGGAACCCGTACCGCGACCTCTGTTCTCTGTGCTCGCACTTGCGCTTGCGCTTCGTGTGCGCTGCACGCAAACAGGCCGCAAGTTCTTTCCGTTCTTGCACTGAAGTCGTTTTTAATCACATTAAATGCGAACGCAGTAACCGTTAAGCAGAATCGAAATGCACGCGTCTTATCGAATACCCGGTTCTTGGAAATTTGGAACCGGTTCTAAAATGGAACCGGTTTTCGATACCCAACCCTAACCGGAAACCATGATGTTCGCTTAGGCCAATATAAAAAATGTACTTTAAATACTGTAAATGATGCTGTGGTTTTACTATTTTCAGTGTATACAACCACACAAAACACCTTAGCATCCACCTGGCAACACCCCAGCAACCTCCTAGAAAACTTGCCAAAGCTCTAGCAACATACTAAAACCACTTTGTACACCTTAGCATAGCACTGCAACAAGCATTGAGTTTTGCACAGGCTTTTTCTTCAGAAAATATCATTTAGTTGAGGGAAGTCAATATGCGTGTGAATGTATGGGAATCTTTTCTTTGGAGAAAAGCCTGAAAACCAGGAGAAAGCTCTCCACATGCACTCTATTTAATCTCATTGCTCAAAGAAACATTTGTGACATTAAACAAATCTCATTTGTGGTTTTCTGGTGACATTACGTTGAAAAGTAGAACATCAAGTACATGCATCAGTGACATGTTGAGAGAAGGGGTTTGCATTTGAGGACGTGATTGGCTGCCGCAGAAATGGTCAGCGAAGCCCCGCTGCCAATTGAATGAAAGCAGTAAATCATTCTTTACAGACAGGAAGGGTGCTCATTTCTCTTTTCCTCCATTTCAGCCTGCTATACATGCTTAGTATAGAGCTGAAAAATCTTGAGATTTAGTTCATTATATCATCATCGTACCATATAGTTTATCTCTATACCTTTAGCTGATCTCTTTTTTATCCTTTTTTTCGGACCAGCTCCATCAGCCTGTACAATATTAACATTTCATTCCAAAAAGATGGAAGAATAATGTTTCAAAAAATCTCACATGAAGAAAGAAGACAATTCTGTTTGAAATATTGATGTGTGTGTAGGCAAGAAAATGGCCCAAATGTGAGACACGAGCAGAAAATGGCAGGAAAACATGACGTGTGGAGAGAGAGAGAGAGAGAGAGATAGAGGGATGAAGAGATGGCGCATAATCAATGAAGAGAAGTGCGCGTTGTAACCTCTGTGTTCGAGCGGTCTCGCTGAGGCCCATCCTATTTTTATAGGGAGGGCAGGTCTGTTGCTATGCTCCAGCTGAGCAGGACTACCACAGAGAACAGGCCACTCGCCACCAGCTCCACTGCGTCTCTCCCAGCATCTTCAGTGCGGTTTCCAACATTTCTACAGAGAGTCATTGTTTATGTAGTTGTCTGACACATTAGTCAAACATATACATACATATGCATTTATATTACCCACTGGTTTATCAAAATTGATGTTAAATATTGATCAAAATGTTCTGATATACAAGCAATACAAGAATTTCAAAAAATATATGAAACTATATATCAAACATAGCCTACACACTACAATTCAAAGGTTTGGGTTTAGTAAGATTTTAAAATAAGAATTATATTGCATTAAATGCATAAAATTTAATCAAAAGTGTAAGCAAATGCTGTTAAATGCTGTTCTTTCTATTCATTAAAGAATCATGAGAAAACCATATTATATATAATATTATATATTAATATTAATATAATGCAGACACAAAAATATTAAGTATCTCAACCATTTTCAAATGTGATAATAATAAGAAACATGACTGGAGTAACGCTGCTGAAAGTTCAGCTTTGCCACCACAAGAGTAAATTACATTTATAAATATATTAAAATATAAATTTTAATAATATTAAACAATATTTTAATTTTTGATCAAATAAATTCAGGCTTGGTGAGCATAAGAAACTTCTTTCGAAAACATTTTACATAAAATCGTGGTAACGCTTTATTTTAAGGACCAATTTTCACTATTAACTAGTTGCTTATTAGCATGCATACATCCAACAACAGAACACCTCAATCGCTTAGGAGACATTCTTGTCTACACCTGCTCCGGCGGTGAAACAATGGCGAACTGATGACAGCTCACTCAGTGTTAAAACAGCCATGTCAGTCAATAGACGTGGGAGGGGCTTGTGCAAAACTACGTCACTCTGCCAAGAATCTGTGAAAAAAGTGATTCTTGGCAGAAAAAGTGTAAAAGTGTAAAAATGTTAAAAGTGTAAAAGTGAATTTTGCATCTGATGTCCCCTTTAAAAGCAATAAATTACAATATTGTGTTACTCCTTAAAAAAAGTAACTTAATTGCGTTACTTATTTACTTTTTATGGAAAGTAATGTGTTCCGTTACTTTTGCGTTACTTTTTCTCACCTGAGCTGCATGGGCTTGCTTGATTGTTTTTGATATAAAAAGTTCTAATTTGTAAAAGCCCTTTTATTCCCTCAGTCAGAAGGAAATGTAAATTTACGCTCAAATAAAACTTTCAGTTGTGCTGCAATTCTGGACTGCAACATCGGGACAGGACAACTGTCAGTTAATAAATGGGAAAACAAAATAACTGGCGTTACCTTTTTGAAAAAGTAACTCGGATATGTTCTTGTAAATAAAAAGTAATGTGTTACTTTACTAGTTACTTGGGAAAGTAATCTGATTATGTAACTTTCGTTACTTGTAACGCGTTACCCCCAACACTGCTTATAAAGCACATATGAATGCTTCATTCTGCATGACCACATTTTAGATCCCTTAATCCTACCTCATACCTACATTTAACAACTATCTCACTACTAATAAGCAGCAAATTAGGAGTTTACTGAGGTAAAAGTCATAGTTAATAGTGAGAATTGGTACTTAAACTAAAGTGTGGCCAAAATTTCACAGACCCCAAACTTTGAGAGGTAGTGTATTTGTATGAGAAAATGTGTATATAAAGTGAATAGTACTAATAAAGAACGAGTCTCTGAACGTTTGACTCACAGGGTACAGAACAATTATAGTATGACTCATATGTCACTGGGGCATGTAGTCTTCCAAAAATACTGTACATACTGTAGCACTGTTAAAATTTCAAGATATCCCCAACGTGAGATAGCTTTTAGCAGATCCCGTTGCATATTTCCAACACTTTCTTTAGTAGGCGTCATAATTTTACTATCTTCTGTTTGTAGCTTCACTGAGGTCATTTTTTGATGACACATCAGATCTTAAATTATCTTATGCCTTATTTCATATTTGTACATAGCAAGACGTTTGACTATTTTCATTATAGCTTTTTCTAGGGGGAAAAAACTGCTTACTTAGGACCAACACATAAAGTGACCAATGCATGTCTTCTTTTGAATTCACAGTCAGAAATATTTCCTGACATATCATTTTAATTGCTTCAGAATGAGGTTTTGATTTCATATTGACCAAAGTCTAGTAAGAGTACCTGTTGTATCTGGTTGAGATGGTAAAGGCTATGTACATCTGTCAGATTGCTGATTCAACATTTATGTAGAATGTGTACATGTCTTTTTAATGAATGTGTGCTTTGTATGTGTGAGAGAGAGACAAGGCAAGACAAGGCAAGTTTACTTGTATAGCACATTTCACTCACAATGGTAATTTGAAGGGAAAATCTGAGATGATTTTTCTCTTTTTTGGCACGATTTTCAATGGTGCCACGTATAGCACACAAATGATTGGTTGACACATTACAAAGTTACATAAGTTTGATGTAATGTACTGTAGTCAAGACATGTTCCCAAACACATTACTTGTCCTGCCCCCAAAGTCAGTGTTGCTGTTTCAGGCCGGTTAAGATGCACGGACAAATGTTTTGATAGTGCCACAATGTTGAATTATTTATTTATTTTATTTTTTCCCCCCATGTGAATCAATTTATGAATGACTGACAATTAGTGGAACATTAAACTGGGATAGAAGAAAGCATGTTAAAGTGCATATATTGGGCTTTTTTATTTTATTATTATTTTTCCTTTCTTTTAGTCTGTAATATAGCTGTTTGTACATATAAACGTTCTGCAAAGTTACAAAGCAAGTCCATGGCAAAGGGAGCTAAACTCTCCAACAGAAAACACTTGCCAGAAATGTGCTATCTGTAGTCCTGCCATTATTTTTGTGACTTAGCTTCATCACTATGTTCACATTTGCATAATGTCCACCTACTGATTGCGTTGGCCCACCTTCAAAGGACAGTTAGGTCAGTGATTTCACTATGTCTAGGAGATGCTGTTTTTCAAGGGAAAAAAAAAAACATCGTATGGACTTCCGATACTGACACCATAGTTACCTTAGATATAATACTTTTTACAGCTGCTCATGAAGTCTCTGGAGCTGAAACCCAATTCTGATAAGGGGCGTTACATTTCTGACACACACTATAAGCGGTTGACCAATCACAACAGACTGGGACAATTGACCAATCAGAGCAGACTGGTCTTTTCGGGAAAGGTGGGCTTTAAAGAGACAGAAACTAAAACAGAACATTTCAGGCAGAGAGGTGTTACAGAATGTACAGTATGAGAAGAATAATATATATTTTGTTTTACTTTTAAACCATGTTAATATAATGTTCTACCAACTATCTATTACATACCAATTATGGTAGAAACATATATTGCAAATTATGAACTTGTAAATGAGCATAATATGGGCACTTTGATTACATTATATCGTCTAGATCACGAGGTCATTTCAGTCAAATGAAGTTAGTGTGGATGTGTTGGAATAATTAATTTGCAATCCAAAAATAGCTCATCTTAGCAGTCATTACGAAGGTTTTTGCAATTTAGTCATCTCTCTCTGCGGACCTCACGTGCAATTTTGCCGTGCCGTTGTCACTCAGTTCCGGGGATGGCATTTGTCACGTCTGATTAGAGTTAACCCCTCAGACAGCGGCGTGTGCATGTGTCACGGCTGCTCTGTCCTCCCCTCCTCGTCTCCTCCGTTTTCTTCCCCACCCCTCCTTCTCCTCTGGTTATTTTCAGACAGCGCAGCAGAAGAATATTTCCCCCTTCAAGGTCTCCCGCCCACTCCCGTGGGTGCCGTTTCCCTGGAAACCATGTCAGAGTTGACTCGGGGACCGCAGATGGATTGCCCTTTATCAGGTTACACAATTGGCCCATTAAAGAGAGGCAGCCTGCCGTTCTAATGACAGGACCAGCCAACCCCCCCATACACCCCACCCCTAATGGGTATAGCTGCACATCCACGTCTGGACACAGGGCTGGACCACGTCACAGCTTATAGGGTTGTTTATGTGCGGATTACGCCTCTCTGGGGATAGCATTGCATGCCAAACCTGACCTGGCTGATAGAATCCGAATGGAAACTTCAAATTAAAACAACGTTATTGGATTCTATGATTGGCCCATCCAAACTGACAAGCGATGCAATAAATCCTACCATATAAATCCTATTTTTTGTCTTAACCAACTGACTGCATCAAAGGCCTTTAGCAGCTATTCCTTTTACTTCTCAACTTGTCATTCAGGGGTGCACTTCTCTTACAACAACGTGACACTGCCTAGCTACCATAATATGAAGCATCGTTGGAAAAATTAAATGCTCCTTGTCTAGATCATTCCTTGTCTAGTCAACGCAAACCAATTTTGTCGACTAGCAGAACTAACTAGTGCAAGACTGTAAAACCCCTAGTGCATCAAGCAGAACAAAATGTTGTTGCTCCCCATGACTTTATTTTAAACAATATAATCAGGGATGCACAGAAGTGTTGCACAGGTGCACATGCGCAACCAAAATAAAAAATGCTCTGGGTAAACAAGTCCCAAATCACCATTTTAGATTGACTGTAATGCTGTATAAGATCTCCATTTCAACTGAAAGCATAAATCTATGCTATGCATGGTAACACTTTATTTTAGGGTCTCTTAACTACAGTAGTTGCTTATTAGAATGCATATTACTAGAATATTAGCCATTTATTAGTAGTAATTAAGCACATATTAATGCATTATTCTACATGACCTTATTCTACATCCCTAATCCTACAATTAGGAAAGTGTTCCCTAATCTAAAGTGTTACCCTATGCACTGTCGTTTCAGAGCAAAATGCAAAACTGACATTTCATTCACTGATGCTTCACTCGACAGCGCTAAATCCAACAGCGCATATACTTACTTGTAATAGTTAATAGTTAAGTTTTTCGAGTTCAGTTTAGAAAGTTACGAAAATTAATATAAAAATAAATAAATAAATAAATAAATAAATGAAAGAAAATGTAAATAGTAGCATTTTATTTTTAAGTGTACTATAAAATAATAATATTTTTAAGACTCACTTTTTATGTTAAAAATATAATAATATTATGGCACATTTATTTTATAAAAAAAAATTTAAGCACAATAATTCTGTTGCTATTATTAATTATTGATTTTTTTATAGTTATAGTTATTTATGTTAGCTAAAGTAAATTACATTCAGACGTGTCAGGAAGAATGGAGAGCTGCCCAATAGCAGGACCTACTGCACGCCCCATCTAGAGATCAGTCTCAAATGTGACACTAATCCTGCTAACATATGGAGACGACAAGAATTAGTACAACAGAACGAAAATGAATTACTTCAATAGACTTCCTCTGCCTTAGGAATCGTCCATGCTCCTAGTGACACAGGCAAAAATTTCTTCAAGATACCTGTTAGATATTTCAACGCGATAACATTTTTGACTGCATTTCAACAACACTCAACATCAGAAGACCTGAAATGTTCTGTAAGAATGTCATTAGTTGAGTGTAGGATTGAGAGTTCAAGTCTAGATGCTCTTTATTCATGGCGATGGGATGATGAGGTTGGCCATAACCTAATTCTTGGTGCTCTGTTTGCTGACCTAAGTGATCTAGTGGCTTGATATACTTACCGGGCAAAGCTTTCTCAGATTAATCAAGATCAAAGAGCTGTCAAGCCAGCTCCTTGTGTTTAAAGATATCCAAATCCATTTGGTTTCACAGTTGGGTTCCTCAACAACAACAGAAAGGTTGAGTCTTGTGGTTTACAAGACTTAGCTGAAACTGCTCTGGTCCTTTGTGGGGTAAATAATTATATGTGGAATGAATCATTATATTCATGGACGAAGATGTCAGGCGTGATACTGTCCCTATTTAATAACTGAATTTGTGTGGATACCATTTTTGGATTCCACATTCTAGAGGCATTTGTAGCTTGACTTTCCCAAGAGAGGGGGTTCTAAAGCATTATTCAGTTTAATTTAATGAGGCCAACTTTTAGCTCAAACTATTGCGTAAGTTTTGGACTACCTGTTTGGAAGGGGTTGGAGGAGTGTTTTGGAAGCAGACATTATTTTGTTTTTTGTTTTGGTGCCACTAGTGCAGAGAAATTACACGATTTATCTTTAAAGTCCATATGATTTTAGGAATAGGTCAGATTGTGAAAAGTGTTTCATATCAGAATGGGGCCCCAAATTTTGAAATAGCTATTTCAGTGAAAAGTTGAGGTTGAAGTTCACCCCTGAGATCCATCTGTACACTGTTTTTTTTTTTTCACGTTAATGTTAAAGACTTGTTTGTTTTTGTTTTGTTTTCCAAGAAATGTCTTATGCTCATCAAAGCTGCATTTATTTTGTCATTATTATTGATGTTGGAAAGTTGTGCTGCGTAATTTTTTCATGCCCAATTAAGGCCTGGGTATACTTCACTTTCTGCGTTCCATTCCGTCTCGCGCACAGCCGCGCCCGCACAGCTTTCAAAGCATACTCATCCGCGGATGAGCGCGGATTGCCTAGTTCGACACATGCACAGTACAATTGTTTGGACTCTTGTGTCTCTCCTGCCTTTTTCTTGTGCATGCGCTGTAGTACGCAGTTAAAAAACCAACAAGCTTAGTTTATGTAATCATTCAGGCTTCTTTTGGCATAAAAATATCTTTTGCAACCTGATTTGCATCAATAAACAGCAGCGAGTGTGGCTTTTTAATGCCTAATTGGGATCTAATAAGTGGTCGTATTATTGCGAGTGCCGGGGTTCAACCCTATTAGTTGCTTGGCTGCCCATAACATTTGCTTCCTCCCTCAGTACTTCAGTGTTGCGGGCATGATTGTGAATGAGATTTCTCTCTCTCTCTTTATCGTTTTATTTTTGAAGTGCTAAAAATAGACCCCCCATTAGCCACATCGCCTGGTACAATGTGTCAGCAATCAGTATGGAAAGCACGCTGTGCAGAAATTACAATGGTCGCTTTTTTCATCTCCCTCCCTCTTTCTCTCTCTCACTCCTTTTCTCTTTAGCACCCCACCCCCTCCTACCCCTACACACACACACACACACACACTCCCGCCAGAGCTCTCAAAACCTCTTCCCTGGAGAAACAATCGGGCCTAATTTATGGGTGAGGTGGGGAGAAGCTTTTATCTTTGAATTGCATCTGAACTCAATGTTCATCTGTGATGTTTCAGTATGGTGCAAATAGGGTTGAAGTCTGTAAGATGATGCTAATTTCCCACCAGTACCATTGCCCTAGTAATTTCTCCACACTGTGCTGTGCTTTAGTTGAGAATGTCTGTTAGAATGAATATCTCTTGAGCCAATGTGCTGTTACAACACAGTCTTATTTTAATAAACCTGTCAATAATAATAGTCAGTAATTAACAACTGAACTATATTGCATTGTTGTAAGCTGTATTGTGAAAGTTGACGATTGTTAGCTGTTGAAAGCTTTCTAATGTGCTATTTTTGGTGGTTGAAAGATTATTTAACATATTTAGACATATGTAGGAAACGTGTGTCTTAGCATTTCTACCAGCTACTTTGTAATTATTAGTGAAAAATGCTGTCAAAAGGTTTAATGGCATATTGTATGCAATATACTCAACTGGCTGTGTCCCTGTCCATGGTGCTGATCCAGGAGCCCTTGACCATATGAAAACCAACTTGGAGTATTGTGGATTTTAGTCAGTGTATATGGCTTTTAGTCCATCTATACATGGGAAACATGAATTTAACCATTTTATTTCCAGTTCTTATTCCTCTTAAAAATCCCTGTTCTTTTTCATCAGTATTTTCATCAACAATTCTTTTAGTACTTTTACTGATTAAATAATTTCAATGATAAATTTAGACATTTAAAACAGTTCTTGGAAAAGGTTGCTTACTCATGTGATTGCTCATTTTAGAGGTGACATAATTGGTCTATATATTTATAGAATACTTATTTAATACATCAATATTTATAGAATACTGCTGACAAAACACATAACATGTAACTGCATATTGTTATAAGAACAACAGCCATTAAGTAACTACACTGAACCAACTCAGACAATACTGGTAGCGTTTTATGTTGTTTTTGCATGCAGCCCCTGATGGTAAGTAAAAAAAAAAAAAAAAGACTTCCCATGAGCAACAATCAATTGGTTTTGAAGGAATTGTTCATTACTTGGGCACATCTGTCAAGTGAGGTTTTGCGGGGCTGTAATAGAAACCTAAAGTACTGGCTGTTTAAAAAAGGGACAAGACCTTCAATATGTCCTACCCCAACATAAGAAAAAAGGGTACGTTTATCAAGCAATTTCATGAGCTCTTTAAGTGGTTTTCCTTGAGAAACAATACCTCAACAGGATGATTTTAATTGTTCTGGGATTTGAGAAAGCGTCATACGGAATATTTTAAATTTTACTCAAAGTGATAAGCAGTTTTGGTTTAAACAATCATGCTAGCCTTCTCAACTTCTAGAGACGTCTTGGATTAGAATCAGTTTACAGACATCAGATTTTGATGGAAGAAAGTAAAGAAGATGAGTCAACCCTCTACGCACACCTTGGCAATATAATCGCCATTGGCTAGTACATTTTTTTGTTTACTCGCCAGACTGATATACTATTTTACACACACACACACTCCCCCACTACCCCTAACCCTACCCCTCACAGAAAACTTTCTGCATTTTTACAATTTCAAAAGTAAAAAAAAAACTTTGTTTATTTTATTTTTAAAAATTTAGTTTTACAAATGAGGACATCCACAAATTGAGTTTTTTGCCGATTTTGTCAGGTTTTGCTCACTTTTGGGTACAAATTTGTCCCCAAAATATGGTTAAGTAGGTACACACACACACACACACACATAATTCCACCCAATCAGCTT
>NW_015660895.1:606562-614965 GCF_001515625.1 Sinocyclocheilus rhinocerous
AGCTCACTTGCTCTGCTCTTTCCTCAAACACTTTGAATAGGAAGGTGACGTAATTTTGGTCTAGAATCGAAGTACTACATGTCTGCCATCTAGTGGTAGGGAATACAAATGAGATATTACACCATATTAGGAACTACAGTCTATTTGATTATGTATGAAGTCTTATCGCAATTTTGCGACTTTGGCACTAAGAGGGTTAAAAGCTGAATATTTCTAAATGAACTCTGTTATTTTGACAGGAAATACAACAAATAATATGGTTTACATGTAGCGCGTCGATTCAGCGTGGTATGCAAGACTCTCGTTCTCTCTCTTTGCATGTGTGAGAAACACAGCGCTATCAGTAAAGCGACGGCGAGTCGTGTGCCTTCCCACTAGTTTACGGTACGTCAAATACAGGTGCGCTGCGTGCTACATACTGCGCATCCATTGAGTACATGACATGATCCATTGAGCGCATCCAAATTGTACAGATCGCTTGACGGAGAGCGAAACTGTCAAGCGCTCAGTCAGCGTGTTTATCGAGTGAAAATCTGTGTTGAACGCCTCTCACACACATACTGGTGTGTAAAATCTAAGAATTTATTAGCCAATGGCTAATGTTAGACATTATTTAGTCGCCCAGAGTAAGATTTAGTCACATATGCGAGTGATTTACTCGCAATGTAGAGGGTTGTGAGTGATTACAGTGATTGGGGATCTTCACTAAGCCTGAGTCTGTTTATAGACCTCCTACTCAGGGATACGGGTCTCAGGGGGCAACAGAGGTCCTGTGGGAAGATGTCAATTAACAGCAGAAAGAAGAAGCCCCATTTAGCTTTGTTTTTCATCCTTCAATTGTAATTTAATAAAACAATGGGAGCAGTTACCCTGAGGCAACTGTTGACATTGCTTTCTGAGCTGTGGCACCGCTAAGCTATTGCCGTTTTTCTAATGTATTTATACATCATTTCTGAACAGAGGACTCTGTTACTAATTCATCTACATAAAGGAGAACTGTAACGCCCGGGGGCATGAACAAATGAGAGCAGTTAGCGTCGCGCACCCTCCTCTCGACGGTTCCCCACCCCTCCTTCTCATGTATACCCACAGCCGACTGCTCTGTTAACTTGTCACTTGTCATCGCCAAAATGGAAGGAACCATATGCCACACTGTTTGTTGGAACAACCACCCCCAACCTCCCTGCACGCTGCTGGCGCTTCTCTGCTATCAAACAACAGAGTGTCGCTACAAAGGGAGCGATCCCTTGCGCAAAGTGACTTCAATCGAGGATGAAAGCGCCGCCTGCTTCTCCCTGCCATCTGATTCCCCGATTTGCCATCGATGATCAGAGAGAGTCTCCACGCTCATTTTTATCTCTTGCATAATGCAGGAGTGTATTTCACTCCAGTGATGACGAGGGAATATCTGCCCTAGCAGGCTAACACAGCTGTTAACTCTCCTACTAGCATTATATACTGTGTGACAGTCTCCGTGCTGTAGGGGAAACCCTCTGTCCTGACATCACCCAGTACTTGCGTACGAACGTGACCCACTGACTTACAGAGGGAGCTGTTCATGTTAATTTATTTGCAGTCAGTTACAACACATTAACTTGTGCGCAGTTAGCATTAGAGTTGCGAGTTGGGACTTCAAGTGTGAGTTAGGGAGAGTTGACCATGGGTGTATGAACCATATTGCCACATGTCGACCCATTTTTAGAAAGGTGCCCCACCACTTTTTTTTTGGAGATGATAGTCATAGTTTGAGTCTTTCTCTTGGCCACAGTGCAAAGAAAAAAGTAGCCTTCCACAAACAAACTATGACAAATCAGAAGCTTCTGCCACCTGGTTGCTGAATTAACTCAGATGTGGACAAAATGTGTCCTGAATGTGTGACCCCTAAGAGGGCAACTGCCCACTTACAAGCGATAATTGTAGGATCAATAGATGAACATTATGTCACAGATTAATAGTCAGGCAGGCTGATAAGGTTTATGACAGGTTTTCTCAACCCTGGCCCTCGAGGTCTACTGTCCTGCAGAGTTTAGCTTCAACTTTGATCACCTGCCTGTAACTTTCTAGTAATCCTGAAGACCTTGTTTAGCTTGTTCAGGTGTGTTCGATTAGGTTTGGAGCTAAACTTTGCAGAACCGTGGGTCTTGAGAGCTGAAAACCCCGGTAAGATCATTTCTACATCCCAATGTTGGACAGGTTCATTTTCAGTTTAAAATACAGCAAACTGGATTTTTGAAAGACCCGTCAAGTTTCTCAACTGGCTCGTTTGAACTTCGTCTGACCCATAACATTTCTCATTGGTCAACAAATGCTCATCCATCCATTCATTTGTCCTGTTTCCTCTATGTTCTTGCACACACCACCGCTATTTGAGTTTCTCACTCAGCGGAAACTTTGAGTAGGTGCCTTTAAGTTGAAAGTATAGTTCAGTTGTCCATTTGCCATAATTTTCAAGCCTTTTTTAGTAGTCTGAATGCGTCATCTGGAATTGACTGCAGTTATTGGTGGAGTTGTGACATTGGGTTTAAGAAGTACTTGAAGAAAAAGAAGAAAACTTACTATAAAAACAACAAAAGACAAAGGTTGAAAGAACAAAAATGGATGTGCAAGGAGGTGAGAAGGGTCCTGTGTTTGTACCCAAAGAATGTAAAAATGATGCATCTCCATGCAGTCCTCTGCAGGTCAAGTGAAGTATAGAAAGCAAGGTGTGCATGTGTCGACCGTGTCCATACAAGTCCATGGTCAATGGAGGATCCTTAGAAAGTCTAGGACGCTTGACCATGCGTAAGATGTTAACAGCAGGCAGAAAACGAAGCATCGCGGAGGCTTTAACTGTGAACGTGTCATGCACAGAATTGGGTGTCACTCACTGTGCATTTGGCTGATTTATGGCCATGCTTCGAACAGGGGCCAGGCTCATTTGCCGCGGAATAATCAAAGCATAACCCGATGCCTTATGTGTCTTTCCCTCAGCTTTTATGGGAAACGGTTAGAGCCTTACGCCCATCAGCTGAACCTACTAACACTTCCAGTACGTGCAAGGTTAGTGCTGGCAGAGGAGATAGCGTATAAATACTGTCAGAGAGCTCATCCATCGCCACTGACCGCATTTCACCCTTCCATTGGCAGCCTGTAATGTATGTTAATGGCACTCTAGAACATTACGAGAGCATTGCGCAGACGTTTGTCTGGCGGCTCCGAGCGTGTGTACACATGTACAGGAAGGCTCATAAAACACAGCAACAAGGGCCGTCTGTGGGCAGCTGCTACTTAATCTGATTACATCTCATTCAATCTGGAGAGACCTCTGTCTAATGTCTGCCAGTTACGTACGGGCACAGCTGTGCGTACGTTACAGGATCTGCACCATATGGACCGGTGCCGATCTCAGCCTCGCGTGCTGCTGTGAGCCAGCGATTGCGGGGATGGTGGTCTTGTGTGTGCACAGTGCACAAGTTTTTATCTTCACATTAATCTCGCCCTCGTTGTACCCTCTCACGCATTTCTGTCTACCTCTGAGCCTCGCTGCCTGTCTCTGCTGACTGTTACCCGCTTTGACAGTAATTGGTCTTGAAAAGGACATTTTTAGTGGAGGATTTCAATTAAATTTAGACAGCCCTCCCCCCACCGAGCCCAACCTCACACTACAAATGTTGCTCTGTGATGTTTTGCTCTGCACCTAAATACGGCTAAATATGGAAGTAGTCAGGACAAATATGTGGTCAGAAATGTTTAATTATAATACTTTATGAACTACACAGCCATTGCTGTATTTCTTTCTTGATGGCGTATGTAGAAGCAGTTAAAAAGAAGAAAGCAAGCATGGATTTAAAGGACCCTGAATTCTCATCAAAGTGTGAAGGTCATCCACACTGTAGGGGGCAGCATCTCTGTTTCAGTCTTCCTGTTGAAACACTCACACTGTCCTTCAGTTTTCCCCCAGGATTTGCCTGACCTTTTTCATTGGGTCATGAAGACATCTCTCTCTGTCATAGCCAAGAGCCTTCAACAAACAAACAAACACACACACACACACACACACACACACACACACACAACAGGAAGGCTCATAAAACACAGCAACAAGGGCCGTCTGTGGGCAGCTGCTACTTAATCTGATTACATCTCATTCAATCTGGAGAGACCTCTGTCTAATGTCTGCCAGTTACGTACGGGCACAGCTGTGCGTACGTTACAGGATCTGTACCATATGGACCGGTGCCGATCTCAGCCTCGCGTGCTGCTGTGAGCCAGCGATTGCGGGGATGGTGGTCTTGTGTGTGCACAGTGCACAAGTTTTTATCTTCACATTAATCTCGCCCTCGTTGTACCCTCTCACGCATTTCTGTCTACCTCTGAGCCTCGCTGCCTGTCTCTGCTGACTGTTACCCGCTTTGACAGTAATTGGTCTTGAAAAGGACATTTTTAGTGGAGGATTTCAATTAAATTTAGACAGCCCTCCCCCCACCGAGCCCAACCTCACACTACAAATGTTGCTCTGTGATGTTTTGCTCTGCACCTAAATACGGCTAAATATGGAAGTAGTCAGGACAAATATGTGGTCAGAAATGTTTAATTATAATACTTTATGAACTACACAGCCATTGCTGTATTTCTTTCTTGATTTCCTGTACACATATATACATATCCTTAAAACAGGATAAATATATTGGAGAAACTTGGTTTCAGAGAATATGAAAGTTTATTTTTCTTGACCCACTGGGAAGTTATTTTGTCTTGTTTTGTGCATAAATTAAAAATGTTGTAATGTTTATGCTTAAAACAAGAATTGAAATAAGAACAAGCAATTGAGGTAAGGGAAAAATAAGCTGAATTCTTTTTTTTTCTTTTTTTCTGAAAACAAGGCTTAGTTTCTCAACTAAATGTATCTTCTTTTAAGGATATTTAGATTCATACTGATATGAAATATTTTTTGGAGTGTAATTTCTTTTTTTATGGGCTACCTGATTCACAAATATACATGGCATGCCTTGATTTTTTCATAGCTTTTCAAATATTACGTACTATTATACACACACACACACACACACACACACTTTAGGAATAAAGGTGTCACATACAGTTTATGCATATTCTGAAATTTGGAACATTGGCTAAAGCAATAACTTAATATTGCTGCTCCGTGCCAGATATTTTAAAACTTTTTTAAAATAGTTGTTTTTGCCAATCTATCTGTTGCGAAGTACTTCCACTTTAAGTGAATCTCTAATATCCATTTTTAAACTGTTTAACTACTATACTGAATGAAATAGCATGGACTTTGTTCATGGCTAGTGTTTGCATATTTCATTTCATTCAATAACTTACTTGTTCCTCAGATCTGTGTTCTAGTGTTAAATGACGTTTCTACCATATAATACTATGATATTTTTTTTGCGTTTGAATTACTGAATGTGGTATCCTGTTAGCAATAACTTGTCTGCGGGCTTTTTTTGATTACTGTCTGTTTAAGACAAGTCCAAAAATGCTGGATCTGGCAACACGGTGGAGGCTGCACCCGCGCCCTCACTCACAACACTCTCAAGGCCTATTCACTCCGCCAGCGTCTCGCAGCAATCATTTTCATACCACGGACGCATTCTTGTAAACTGTCTAAACTTAATTATATATGCAGACACTAATATAAGGAGTTTTAAATAGCAAATTCGTCATTCAGAGAAAATTTACCAATGTCCAGACAGAACCGGATGAGTAGGCTATATTTCCAAGAGCATTTGTTTTAGGCCTGGACTCTATGAGCTGGTCTTCATTAGTCATAGAAAATGTAGTCTTGGGAGCAGATAAAAAATCCATTCCAAAATCTTCCATTTAATTTTCCCTTTAGCAAATTTGAACTGGCATGTCACGTTTGGTGACAACACAAGCAAGCACCAATAGTGTTTTGGCATCAATGACACAATGCCAGTTGTGAGCAGGGCTCTCAACTGGTTCAAGGAACGAAAACAAAAACCGGAAACGAATGAAGTTTTGACAGGAACAGAACCAGCAACAGAAACTAAATTAAATTTCATAGTTCCGATCAGAATCGAAAATTTGAAATGGCCATTAAACGGTTAATAACGTTATTTTATTGTTCCATTTAGAAATTTGCTTTCAACTAATCACGAATTCAAATAGTACGGCCTATGCAAATGTGACGCTGATGCATCCAACGAGTGAAATGCCCGCTCAGCTGTGAATCCATCATAGGTAAGTCCCAATGGCAATGCACCGGCGTTAGAGTTTATTCGAGGATAGTGTAACATGGATTCAACAGATCACATGCACGCACCTGCAGCACTTCTGTGAACGGAGAAAACAGAATAAAACTATAGGCTTACATTAAAAGGAATAGCCTATATTGGCCTACACGAAATGTAGGCTATTTCACTGAAATCATTGACAGATTAACAAAACGAAAGAAAAAAAGTGTGCTGAGTTACGGTTCATTGTGACATGTTCCAAAGTTCTCGGAAAGGAAAATGAGACGGCAGAAAGTAATTTTCTTTATTTTGCAAAAGCTTTACAGTTTTATTTATTTTGCAAAAGCTTGACAGTTTTGAATGATGTCTTGTTTCTATCTGTATAACCAACCAGCGTCGGTATGACCATATCGCGCCGGTGCCTCACGCGCAAACAGACACAGCATATTTTGCGACATTGCAGCCTGTTCATTATCAAAATAAAATACAGTTAAAGAAACAAATAAAAACTTACACTGCTCCGTTGTACAATCTGTTGCATTCAGCGTGACTGCGACACTGCGTGCCCATTGTTCGTGGCCCCCCAGCCAGTGGTGGAGGCATCCGTGTAAACCACAGCATGCCTGGAGACCTGTTCCAGGGGCACTCCTGCCTGGAGAAACGCAAGATCTGACCACGTGGTGAAGGTTTGGCGGCAGGCCGGTGTGACTTGGACCCGGTGAGTGCCGCTTAGCCACGCCCACCTCGGGACTCGGCCATGGAGCCAGTGTTGAAGCGGTCTCATATGAAGCAGCCCCAGCGGCGTCAGCCGGTGGTTGAGGCATCTGTGCAAACCACAGCATGCCTGGAGACCTGCTCTAGGGGCACTCCTGCCCGGAGAAATGCAAGGTCTGACCACGGGGTGAAGGTTTGGCGGCAGGCCGGTGTAACTTGGACCCGGAAAGTGCCGCGTTGCCACGCCCACCTCGGGACTCGGCCATGGAGCCAGTGCTGCAGCGGTCTCATATGGAGCAGCCCCAGCGGCGTGACTGCCGCCGTAGCTGCCATATGCCCCAGGAGCCTCTGAAACTGTTTCAGTTGGACCACCATCCTGCTCTTGAACATATTCATGCAGCAACTGAGCACGTCCCTGCATGAGGCGTGCTCGACCGAATCCAACTCCATACCGAGAAAAGAGATCCTCTGCGTCGAGGAGAGTTTGCTCTTTTCCCAGTTGAACTGATGGCCCAACCATCTGAGGTGCGAGATCCCTGTGTTCACACAACTGATCCTGAGACTGAGCTAGTATGAGCCAGTCATTGAGGTAGTTGATAATGCGAATGCCCTGCTCTCTCAGGGGAACAAGGGCTGCCTCCGCAACTTTCGTGAAGATACAGGCCGACAGGGACAGCCCGGAGGGCAGGACCTTGTACTGATATGCTCGTCCTTCGAATGCAAACCGCAGCAATGGTCTGTGGTGCGGAAGGATCGACACATAAAAGTACGCGTCCTTCAGGTCGATCGCTGCAAACCAATCTCGGGGATGGATGCACCCGAAGATGCGTTTTGCATCAACATCTTGAACGGTAACTGGTGAAGGGCCCGTTTCAAGACTGGCAGGTCCAAGATCGTTCGTAACCTACTGCCTTTCTTGGGTACAATGAAGTAGGAGCTGTAAAACCCCATCTTCATATCGGCTGGAGGGACTGGCTCTATCGCATCCTTCGCCAGTAGGACTGTGATCTCCGCACGCAAGACAGGAGCATCGGCCGCCTTCACTGATGTGAAGCGGATGCTGCTGAACTTGGGGGAACGCCAGGAGAACTGAATCGCATAGCCGAGTCTGATGGTCCGCAGGAGCCAGCGAGACGTTCAGGTAGCCAGGCCCCCAGACACCGTACAAGCTGGACCAGCGGGACCACCGACGTACCCGTGGTGGGGCAGCGAGGGGGAACGCAGGGACCCGGTCCGTTCGGCAGCCCTGGTTCCACGGTTTGGCAGAGGGTGCGTGAGTAGGGCCTTTGATGACGCTCTCGAAACCCCCAGCTGCTGCCTGCTGGCGAGAGAGGAGGATGAGTGTGGTCCAGTGTTGGTCCGTCCGCTACTCTCCATGCCCTTTGGGACCCCGAGACAGAGAAAACCGCGAAAACTGCTAGATTTTTGGAAACCAGATTCTCCACCTGGCCCTCCTCCGGCGGAGGGAGAGGTGCATTCGGTGCATTCA
>NW_015660895.1:616219-616586 GCF_001515625.1 Sinocyclocheilus rhinocerous
GAACCGCCCGCTGCTGCCTGCTGGCGAGAGAGGAGGATGAGTGTGGTCCGGTGTTGGTCCGTCCATGACTCTCCGTGCCCTCTTGGGACCCAGAGACAGAGAAAACTGCTCTCTTGTCAAGATTTTTGGAAACCAGATTCTCCACCTGGCCCTCCTCCGGCGGAGGGAGAGGTGCATTCACCATCCCCCAAAGAGCAGTTCCCGCTCTCTCTGGGTCGCCCGTTCCAGGGCCTCTTGCTCTTCTGCTCACTGCCAGGTTTGACGGAGGCCTGGATGGGCGGGGCAGGGGTGGACACAGGGGGCCGCCCTAGGCGATGAGCAGGCTGGGGCGCTGCGGCCGGCGGATGGGTGGAGGCAGCAGCTGGAC
>NW_015660895.1:617621-623286 GCF_001515625.1 Sinocyclocheilus rhinocerous
AACCGCCCGCTGCTGCCTGCTGGCGCGAGAGGAGGATGAGTGTGGTCCGGTGTTGGTCCGTCCGCGACTCTCCATGCCCTCTTGGGACCCAGAGACAGAGAAAACTGCTCTCTTGTCAAGATTTTTGGAAACCAGATTCTCCACCTGGCCCTCCTCCGGCGGAGGGAGAGGTGCATTCACCATCCCCCAAAGAGCAGTTCCCGCTCTCTCTGGGTCGCCCGTTCCAGGGCCTCTTGCTCTTCTGCTCACTGCCAGGTTTGACGGAGGCCTGGATGGGCGGGGCAGGGGTGGACACAGGGGGCCGCCCTAGGCGATGAGCAGGCTGGGGCGCTGCGGCCGGCGGATGGGTGGAGGCAGCAGCTGGACATGCAGGACATGTTGGATTGCCTCAGTCTTCTCCTGTGCAGCCGAGAACTGCTGGGCCACGTTCTCGACTGCGTCGCCGAAGAGGCCGGTCTGGGACACAGGAACCTTGAGGAACCGAACTTGTCGGCGTCCCTCATGCTGGCCAGACCCAGCCAGAAATGGGCAGGGGTGGACACAGGGGGCCGCCCTAGGCGATGAGCAGGCTGGGGCGCTGCGGCCGGCGGATGGGTGGAGGCAGCAGCTGGACATGCAGGACATGTTGGATTGCCTCAGTCTTCTCCTGTGCAGCCGAGAACTGCTGGGCCACGTTCTCGACTGCGTCGCCGAAGAGGCCGGTCTGGGACACAGGAACCTTGAGGAACCGAACTTGTCGGCGTCCCTCATGTTGGCCAGACACAGCCAGAGATGGTGCTCCTGGACCACAAGTGTGGACATCGCACAACCCAGAGAACTTGCAGTGACCTTCGTCGCTCGGAGTGCAAGGTCAGTTGTGGTTCGGAGCTCTTTCAGAACTTCCGGATCGTGACCACCCTCGTGCAGGTCCCTCAGTGCTTTAGCCTGAAGAACCTGCATTAACGCCGTAGCATATAAGGCGGAGGCAGCTTGTCCACAGGCCACATAAGCATCGCTGGACAGACCAGACGAGTACCTACAGACCAGGGAGGGGAGGCACGTTTAGCCCTGTCGGGTGGAGGCAGTATTAGGACATCAGGACACAACTGCATCGCAACAGACCACTCCACTGGGTGGACCCCTGTATACCCCCTAGCTGCACCACCGTTGAGAGTGGTGAGGGAGGAGGAGCTAGCAGGTCGGTTTCCGGCAGAAAAAGGTGCCTTCCACGACCTGGTAAGCCCCCTCATGTACCTCCGGGAAGAATGGCACTGGGGCGGGGTGCTGAGAACCACCCCGAAGAACCAATCGTTCAACCTTGAGGGCTCGGGACACGTTGGAGATTTCCACTCGAGCCCTACCCTCACGGCAGCCCGGGAAAGCATAGCCGCCATTTCCGGATCCGATTCAGGCATTGCTACAGTCCCAGAGGGCAGCAGCGCAGCCGAATCTTCCTCTCCAGAAAGCTCCGGCTCACACTCCGATGCAGCGATCGACATCCAATCGTCGGGAGGAACACTGAAGGATACTGCTGGTACGCTCCTTGTAGAGGGCCCGCAATGAGAACATGACTCATCCACGAACGCCACCTCAGCATGCTTAATGCCCAGACACGTGAGGCAGCGATCGTGACCATCATCCGACATCCGAACATCATCCGAAGATTTGTTTCTCACATTTGGCTTTGAATATCTTGGAATATAACACACGAGTTATATGAATCATTTTTATGGTGTTGTTTGTACTTTTTGACCTTGACAGCTGTAGTCTCTATAAACTGCAGTTCTGAGGGAAAAACTGTTCTTTTTTTTTTTTCTAAAATGTTCCAAGAAAACAAAATAAAGAATATGGTTTTATAACAACATGAGGCTAAATAATGACAGAATTTTCATTTTTTTTTGTTTCAGCAATTCTTGAAACGTACGTGTTGCTACAAAAACACTAGGAATGATGGCTGAGACGGCATTTATTCTGAGCTGACATCTTTGTTGCACCTTTCCTTTGCTTTATTCTTCTGATATGAACAGGATACAGCTCTTGTCCAAGTCACACACCTGACACATCACACTCTCAGTGTCTAGAGCAGACACGCTCAGCTTTCCCTGTTTTGCTATCTCTCCGGTTGTCACAGTAACCGTCTCACCTCCTCTCTCCAGGCACACCTAATGAGGTGAGTGCAACACGGCCGTAAGAGAGAAGGGAAGTAACGGGGTGTTAGCACAAAAGAACACGCTTTATTGAAGTCATGCCAAATATGTGTTTTGTGAGCATTCTCCGGGTTTCTGTCACATATTTCCAGTGTGCTGTAAGTGTCGCTGTCAGCCAGTGCTGCCTGCTTTCAAAGACAAAAACAGCAGATGCAAAAAAATGCACGTCGAGAACGGGAGAGAGAAAAATGCAGGAGAAATGCGAGACAGTGTGTGACAAGGCATCTGACGTCTTGAGGTTGTTATTCATCCAGTAACACAGAGCTCCTCCCTCGCTCAGGCAGTCGTGTGTTCTTGTCCTCTGTACACTGTGTGGCTGTTTGCTATCTTGCAGTTTCACGAAGGATAAAGGGAGGCCGTTCAATATGCTTGTTTACTGTGGGGGTACCGCGGTACACTGATGCTATCGGATGATAATAATGTGGTATTTGATTTATACCAGTGGCTCGCAACTTTTTTTGCTTCAGGACTTGCATTTTGCTTTGGATATCAAGCGATGACCCAAAACAATAACAAAAGCTCCTTGAAATACAACTTTAGGCCTGAATTGAAGAACTTTGTATTTGAGTTGCATAAAAAAATTCCATCCATTCATTTTAACATAAAATAATGAACTTATTGTGAAGCATATTTGTTATACGAAAAAAAAAATACATGGCGTAGTGTATTATTAACTATTTATTTGATTTTATTAAAATAATCATCTTTTCAAAATGCATTTATTCGAATTGCTTAGAATGAGCATAAATCTGTTCATTATGAAAACAAATATACTCAGTTAAAAAATTATTAACATGGTAAAGATGCGGCTAGCTGTGGAACAAGTAATATTCAGTTAGTTAAAAAGAAATTGAAAGATGTTGGATTTGTTATTATATAAATAATGCATATAAAATAAAAAAGGATATAATACAGACAATAATGTAGTATACAGTATAAACTTGGTTAATGTGTATTTATGTTTATTAGTACTATTACAGAAATCTTACATGTTTCTTACCTGTTTCATTTATGTATGACTGGCAAATATGTATCACAGTAAGTTTATTAGTTTGTTAAATCTGTGTAACCCAAATAGATGTAAATTGTATATGCAATTGAAATACATAAATCTTAAATGTAATGAACTAGCAATAAACAACAGTTTGTTTTTAGAGTATTTATGTTCATGTAAGTATGCTATTGTTCATTTTCAAATGAAACATTTTCTTTTTCTTTTACAAGTTGCTAAGGCTTTTATTAATTGTATTTTTTTTTTTTTACACATTTGTTTGATTGATTGATTGATTGATTGATTGATAAATGGTCAGATTTATTTTATTGTTTGCAACACAATCAGCTTATTGTTCCTCTTTTTTGGAATCTTAATTTGTATCTAAATTTGGCCAACCTGGGTCTGCCATCAATTCCAAAAAATTGCTGATGCTTGATATAAACTTTGCCAATGATAAAATGAAGTGTTAAGCCACATAACACTCAAGTTTCGTCAAGGCTCCCCTCCCTTGATTCAGAGTCAGCAGCAGGATGTGTTTTATTGGTTTGCATCATCAATTACATTAGCTTTAATTAAAGACACTTTACATGACTTTGCTTGTCTGAAAAGCTATTACAAGAGTTCAGAAAGAATACACAAGCAGATATGTGTCACGTCCTTGGCATTTTGTCTATAATGGAAGAATAACTCGTGTGTGTTTAGCTTTATTGGTTGGTATGTCAAAGATGTAGCATTTAAAGCTAAAAAATAGTGGCATGTGCCATTCAAAATCAGATGTGGGATATCCATGACTCTGAAGATGATGTAGGAAGAAACATGACAGTGGTACTGTGTGCCAGTCTCCTGTCAAGCTGCAACTAAAGTTTGCAGGTGTACGATTATTAAGGCAGAGAATCTTTTTCTTACACACCTGTCTCTGTGAATGCTTGCTAAACAGGCTGTATTGTGGTCGCTTTGACTCACTGATTCATTGTATTTGCTAAAAAAAATGAACATTTATCATCAACCGCATAGATCTCCCTTGGCTCCCATGTTTCTATGATATCGCACACCCACATTTCAGCTAAATGTAATTGTACATTTCAGCACAAGCATCCAATTTGAAGAGGAGTTCATTGCACTTTTCCAAGTAGGCAGTTGGAAACTCTGCGTTGAATGGAGCACAGCATAATGCGTTTCATTTATAGATGGCTTTTTGAGATTCTGAGATTCATATAGCTCAATCGTTTCAGGCAGACTGTCATCAGCGGCTCTCATCAGCATCCTAATAAAGACCCCATGACAAGCAGTTCAGTGTAATCAGTCAACGGGGACAATATTTACAATCCTCGCCATCTTCAGCTCCGAACACGGACCAAGACTGGGGCTTAAGACTCTCTTCCATTTTTACCCCTCTTTTCTCACCGTCAACTTAATTAGTCACATCAGACGTTAATTACACCAAGTGTAGGAAGTCGCAATCTCAAGTAGATCAAATTAAGCAGCGTGCAAAGCTTGAAGTGTCTCTTTTCTGCCGGTGCACAGACAATCTTAATTCTGTGGGGAACACGTCACGTGAGCAAACGGCTGCTAAACAGGATCTTAATGCTGGAAATCACCCCATTTGAATTGTTAAGTGAATACGCACTACTCGCGGTAAGAAGTAACTCATCTCTGGTGTGAAAAAGAGTTAATGCCTCGGAAATGACTAGCTATGTATGAATGCCTTCCTGTAGCTCAGACAGTACAGCATGGTGCTAGCAACACCAATTTTTATTAGGTTCGATTCCCAGGGATAGCAATGACTGACAAAAAATGTGTACCTTGAATGCCGAGTTAGCCGCTTTAGATAAAAGCATCCACCAAATGCCTAAATATAAATGTACTGTTTGCAGTATGGTAGAAAATAGTGGAAAACAGTCAAGTTTTATTTTATTGTAAAGGTAATATGTGTATGTACTGTATGCAATTATTTAATTATTTATTTATTTAAAATTTCTCATATTGTAGTTTAATATGAAGAAGCTTATCCACCTTATTTTTAACATAAGTGCAGGTGCGTCCATTTTTTACTTGCGTCCATTTGTGTGTCGCAAAGAAATGTACCATTTGCTGAAGTTTCGCACACTTACAGAAAACAGCTTACTTCCATGTTGCAAAATAAGGTGGGTAAATAAGCTACAAATCAGTCTTTTTTTTACATTGATTTCCCCAAGAAGTGAAAACCCTGTGGCTCTGTGGTGCTTTAATATTGATTTTCATATTGTTTGTTTGAGCATCCTGACCAGCCCAGCACAGCAACATTGGTTCAACCAAGGTGTGTTTGACAACACAAACTTGAATATCGCACTGAATTCATTTGGATTGACAAAAAATTGAGTGCATGTAAACATATTAAACATTTGTTTAATGAAGCCTTTTTTGAACATTCTTGAAGTTTGAAGGTTTATAGGTATATGTGACCCTGGACCACAAAACCAGTCATAAGGGTCAATTTGTCAAAATT
>NW_015660895.1:623469-640741 GCF_001515625.1 Sinocyclocheilus rhinocerous
CAATTCAATTTAAAATCTGATACATTGAAAAGGAACCTATTCTTAACTTTTGAATTTTGAACTCTGCTGACAGTAAAAGATAAGGGAGATCTTTGGGAAAGACAATTGGAAACATTATTTTTCATTTCCATCTGGTGCCACTAATGGCACAGAAATTACACACTACTGATGTATAAAAATCCTTATGAATAATCACATAAAAACAAACAATATACATTAATGTTCATGTGCTGCTTTTCAGTTTTTTAAGCCTCCTCTATTGAAGAGCTTCTATGAAGAGCCCTAATATTGGAATAAATATAGATGGGCATGACCTCGTCTGTGAGCTGAAGAATATGGAGAAGATATTTTAATGAATGCTGCACGACACAAGTACTCTAACCTTGTGTCCTGCAGGTCTAAGTGACCTAGCCTTTTCATTTTCAAAAGGTGCAACATGCTGTCACAGCACAGCTGTAGTTGGGCTATGCATGAGTCACTTTGATGGTGCATATTCAACATAGATTGCTAAAGTAAAGGTCAAGCCCTCTGGTTAAGTTCAGGCTGCCCAGCCTCCAGACACGTTACATCTCTTAGAAAATGTATCCTATACACAAATATGTTTTTTTGTTTTTTTTTAAAGCTAACCCTAATCCTAACCCTTAAGCCAAGTTGAGCAACGCTTCTTTTTGATCTGCTAAAACAATCACTTTTCGGAAGTTTTTTTTTTTAAACAGGACAGCATTTAATTCACCTTTAAGTGTGTCTTGACGTGGTAATTGACGTGCTAATTTTTATTATTAGTTTATTTAATTATTATTTATTTTTTATTATCTAGCAATTGTCATAATTAATTGTCATTATTACATACAATTATTGTGTTAACTTGACAAGATTCGCAAGGCTCGCAGCAAAGGCTTTATTTTCCTCAACTAAATAGCTATTAGTGTATGTTTACATGACAACAATGTCCTAAAAACATAAAAATTTTCCTTTGCGTTTTCGTGTACAATTCTGACAATCATGTCATACTGATCCCCGTTCACATGGATCCACAAAAAATTACTTAAACCACTGTACAGTTGGTGATGTCTCTTTGTAAAGAAATACTATGTGAACACATAATACAGTATGCATGCGCATGCGCATGCCCTAGTAAAAAAGTAATGTATTTAAAATGCATGTATTCATACTAAGTATAGTTCAACATATTTACTGACATATCGCTCAAGACTTACTGATATAAACATTTTAATTAAATTTTATTTGGAGTACTACTTGTGCACAATTGACTTTTCTTAATATTGAGCCTAAAATGTGTTTTAATGTCACTATCGATGAGGATTGTATGATCTTTGAATAATATCAGTCTTTAAATTTAAGATATTTAAAGTGTACCTGAAGTATACCTGCAATAGTTCCACTTTAGCACAATCACTTATACTTCAGTATATCTTTAGTTGGACTTCAATAATACTTTAGCACAATTAAAGTGCATTAAGTATAAGTTGCTCCAATTTAACAGACTTTAAGTACCCGTTTAATATACCAAATGGAAAATTGCAGGGTATTTTTTATTAAGTACATACATACGTAAATGTATTTGTAGTATACTTAGCATGAAATACGTGTATTTCAAATACATTTGAGTATATTTAATTTTCACTAGGGTGATGACGAAAAAAAAAAAAATCACAAATTTGTAAAAGGTAGCAAGTTCAGACCCCAAAACATTGTGAAAATGAATGACCAAAATGCATAAAATGTTTTTTGTTGAAAATGGTGTCATGTAAATGCCCCCTTGGTTCACATTATTTTCATCGTCCACAGTGTCAGCTATTTCTAGGTTATTATAGTTAACTAAAACTAAAACCATTAAAAAAAAATTTACTTTTATAATGTTAAATTATATATTAAATTAAATACAAAACTAAATCGACATTTAAAAAAAAAACGATAAAAATGGCAAAACGCAATAACATTTCTAAAATAATATTTCTGAAAATATGAATGTCTTATGTTAATAATAGTATGTATGTATGTGTTTATTTATTTATTCATTTTTAAATCCTACTTTAGATCATGCTAAATTAGTTTCAAGGCTTCTGTGTTTTCCCTAATGGGACAAGTGGACCAGCAGTCACTGTATTTGATTCTCGTCTTAAATTTTCAATGTACTGTGCATTTTCTTGAGCTTTTATACAGGTTAGCTGTGGTAGTTATGTTGCCCTCGCAGAAGCAGAGCTTTTTTTTCTAATTTTACTGTTGCCATGGGTTTGGCACTCAAATGTTTGTAAAGAGTTTTTTATTATTATTATTGAGGTGAGTCAGTCTCATAAGAATACACAAGGCATCGTCAGCTTTGAATAACACCATTCGTTGTTGATTCTTCAGTTTGCGTGTTTCATATGAAATGTTTGCTGTGCAACCCTGAGCAATAAGTCACCATTACACACAGCAATAGATACAGCCAATATTAAACTGTAAACATTACATATTAAAGCTGCAATTCACAGCAGTCGTGCGACGCCCCTGGGTGTCGACAATAATCCTGCAGTTTAAGTCATATTTGTTTTTAGCAGATTCTCTGTCTCTAAATGGTGCTAAATGAGTCTTTGATGGCCGTGTTTAATTCATAGCAGCCTTGCACAAACAGAGATCGCACAGAGCGGGGCTATGAATGATTAAACAGTGCTAATTTTGTTTGATAATCACACATAACTCTGCGTTTATTTAATTATTATTTATTTTTTATTATCTAGCAATTGCCATAATTAATTGTCATTATTACATACAATTATTGTGTTAACTTGACAAGATTTGCAAGGCTCGCAGCAAAGGCTTTATTTTCCTCAACTAAATAGCTATTAGTGTATGTTTACATGACAACAATGTCCTAAAAACATAAAAATTTTCCTTTGCGTTTTCGTGTACAATTCTGACAATCATGTCATATTGATCCCCGTTCACATGGATCCACAAAAAATTACTTAAACCACTGTACAGTTGGTGATGTCTCTTTGTAAAGAAATACTATGTGAACACATAATACAGTATGCATGCGCATGCGCATGCCCTAGTAAAAAAGTAATGTATTTAAAATGCATGTATTCATACTAAGTATAGTTCAACATATTTACTGACATATCGCTCAAGACTTACTGATATAAACATTTTAATTAAATTTTATTTGGAGTACTACTTGTGCACAATTGACTTTTCTTAATATTGAGCCTAAAATGTGTTTTAATGTCACTATCGATGAGGATTGTATGATCTTTGAATAATATCAGTCTTTAAATTTAAGATATTTAAAGTGTACCTGAAGTATACCTGCAATAGTTCCACTTTAGCACAATCACTTATACTTCAGTATATCTTTAGTTGGACTTCAATAATACTTTAGCACAATTAAAGTGCATTAAGTATAAGTTGCTCCAATTTAACAGACTTTAAGTACCCGTTTAATATACCAAATGGAAAATTGCAGGGTATTTTTTATTAAGTACATACATACGTAAATGTATTTGTAGTATACTTAGCATGAAATACGTGTATTTCAAATACATTTGAGTATATTTAATTTTCACTAGGGTGATGACGAAAAAAAAAAAAATCACAAATTTGTAAAAGGTAGCAAGTTCAGACCCCAAAACATTGTGAAAATGAATGACCAAAATGCATAAAATGTTTTTTGTTGAAAATGGTGTCATGTAAATGCCCCCTTGGTTCACATTATTTTCATCGTCCACAGTGTCAGCTATTTCTAGGTTATTATAGTTAACTAAAACTAAAACCATTAAAAAAAAATTTACTTTTATAATGTTAAATTATATATTAAATTAAATACAAAACTAAATCGACATTTAAAAAAAAAACGATAAAAATGGCAAAACGCAATAACATTTCTAAAATAATATTTCTGAAAATATGAATGTCTTATGTTAATAATAGTATGTATGTATGTGTTTATTTATTTATTCATTTTTAAATCCTACTTTAGATCATGCTAAATTAGTTTCAAGGCTTCTGTGTTTTCCCTAATGGGACAAGTGGACCAGCAGTCACTGTATTTGATTCTCGTCTTAAATTTTCAATGTACTGTGCATTTTCTTGAGCTTTTATACAGGTTAGCTGTGGTAGTTATGTTGCCCTCGCAGAAGCAGAGCTTTTTTTTCTAATTTTACTGTTGCCATGGGTTTGGCACTCAAATGTTTGTAAAGAGTTTTTTATTATTATTATTGAGGTGAGTCAGTCTCATAAGAATACACAAGGCATCGTCAGCTTTGAATAACACCATTCGTTGTTGATTCTTCAGTTTGCGTGTTTCATATGAAATGTTTGCTGTGCAACCCTGAGCAATAAGTCACCATTACACACAGCAATAGATACAGCCAATATTAAACTGTAAATATTAAATATTAAAGCTGTGATTCACGGCAGTTGTGCAACGCCCCTGGGTGTCAGCTATAATCCTGCAGTTTAAGTCATATTTGTTTTTAGCAGATTCTCTGTCTCTAAATGGTGCTAAATGAGTCTTTGATGGCCGTGTTTAATTCATAGCAGCCTTGCACAAACAGAGATCGCACAGAGCGGGGCTATGAATGATTAAACAGTGCTAATTTTGTTTGATAATCACACATAACTCTGCTTCCGTCTCAGATGGTCATGAAGACAGGGGTTTGGGGCAGGAGATCTCTTCCAGACGTGCTGTCTGCACGAGTATGCGCTCTGCTGGGATTTGCATAAGTACATGCAGAGAGGACGCAGTCACTGTTAAAAGCACACTTAGATCAAACCAAATAGCTGGAGGCAAGATTGTAATTAGATCAGCCTGCGGCAGTTAAGAACTTCTTTATGAAAACATGCGGCCAAAGTCATTTTTCATTCTTTTACAGGAATTGAAATCAGCCTTAGTGAGTGTTTGGAAGAAACAAAATCTTAAAGGTGAAGTGTGTAATTTCTGTGTTGCTAGTAACACCAAAAATAATTGTTATATAATAACTACAGTAATGATATATTTATAAAACAAACTATTTTATAGCACACATCTCCTAAATAAGCTGCACAATTTCAGGATCACAAACATGTAATGTTAATTAAATTTAAATAATAATAAGTACATTATCGGAAGGTAAATCAGGCCAGGTTTTTCTCTTCAAAAAAAAAAAATCTGTAAAAAGTGGTAACCTGCAATTGTTACCTTAAAGAGCTATACCTGATTTAACTCATAAAACTTGTTTTGCTGGTATACATTTATGCATTTAGGTTGATTCAGTGATGTTAAATAATATTTTTGACTCACGACATGGCGGCAGCGGCGGTGGCAGCAACAATACTACTGCTGTTCCTGAAACCACGCCTTCTTTCTTTGCGTGCACATTTGGGCTGCATTATGCTAATATTTCCACATAGTGATGTAGATATGTGGGGGCGTGTTAGAACGAGCCGTTTTAGGGGGGCGTGGCAGAGTCTTAACTTTTATAAAGAATATCTCTTTGGATTTGAGACTTTATAGTCTTTGCAACTTTACAGATCTTCTTTATGCACCAAGAGCTTGTAACACTCCAAAGAGAAAGGAAAACTTGAAATCGCATCATATGACCCCTTTAAAGGTGAAGCGTGTAGTTTCGATGCTGCTGCCAACACCAAAAATAATTGTTATACAAGAACTATTTTATAGCACACTACTCCGAAATAAGCTGCATGATTTCAGTAGCACAAACATTTAATGGTAATTAAAAGTTAATTACTTAGGGTTAGGGGCCTATAAATACCACTACTAGTACTATACTACCACTACCACCAGTAATAATAATTATAATAGTAATTATACATTGCATTAGGCTATTTAAAGGTAAGCCAGGCCAGGTTATCTTACTATCAAAAACAAACAAACCAAAAAACACACACACAAACACGTTGTAAAAAGTGGTAACATACAATTGTTACCTTAAAGAGGTATTTATACATCCATAAAATTAGTTTTGTTGGTATGCATTTATGTATTTAAGTTGATTTAGTGTTCAAATTGAAAATCTAAATCAGTGGTTAATTTAGATGTTTAAATGCAGTTCATCTATAGTGCTTTAATGTTGAAAATGCAATATAGTACAATTCTAGTCTTATAATAGTCTTCTTGAATAAGGAAAGATTGATATTTCAGGCTATTTATACCTCCATAAAATTAGTTTTGTTGGTATGCATTTATGTATTTAAGTTGATTTAGTGTTCAAATTGAAAATCTAAATCAGTGGTTAATTTAGATGTTTAAATGCAGTTCATCTATAGTGCTTTAATGTTGAAAATGCAATATAGTACAATTCTAGTCTTATAATAGTCTTCTTGAATAAGGAAAGATTGATATTTCAGAAACTCTTTGCCAGGATTATGTTACAATAATATATCTCAAATAAGCGATATAATCCAGTGCAATAATGGTAGCATAGATTGTGTTCCTTTAGCTCAAATCACGCTTAATAATAATAATAATAATAGCATTTTAATTTTAAAGTTTTTGTAATTTTGTTATGTGCTTTCGTCATTTTTTTATTTTTAAAAATATTTTTATTTAGTTTGAATTTATTTTTATTTCAGTTTTAGTTTTAATAATTTTAGTACTTCAGCTTCCCCCCATTTTTCCTTCTAATATTTAAATTCTACTTTTATTTCAGCTTTAATGTAATTACTGATTTAATAGTTATTAGCAACTATTAACAACAGCAGCATTGATTTCCACAGCCACCATATTAACCATTTGATTTCTCTCTTTCGTTTTTACTATGAGGGATCCCTCTCCTCCCCCTTATAATGTTGACACTTTTCAGAAAGTCATCCTAGAAATGGTTTACTATCACTGTCTCTGCACATTAAACCGCTATACAAGAAAGTATTAAATTACACACTTCACCTTTAACAGTGGGATGTTGATGAGACCTGGATCAAGTGAGCTGTAGCTCCAGCCAAATGAAGAAACATTAACCTGCGCAGCTTGCAAGATGGAGTCCAAGTACATAGAGATAGACGGATTTCCTCTGTGTGCTCTCACGTCAGCTTGATTCTGATTTGGTGAGGTAATCACATAGAAATGAACGCAGATTGCATATAATTGATCCTGCTGGCTGTAATTAAGCACTAACAAGCTACATTGCCAAGGAAGTCCACACTGCCAATAACACAGTGCCTCAATAAAACATGATACTGGCTGCAGATATGCTGTGTGTGTGTTTGAGATTTAGAGAGACTGACAGATGAAAGAAGAGAATAAACATATGCAGTGGGGAATGGCTGGAGTATTGTCTCTGTTTCATGCGGGAAGAGGGGTTGCGGACAGTTTCAGAGTCTTTCATCTTGAACAACATGCTCTGGGGGAATGAGGGGCATTGTGAATTTTATGTGAAGTATTTCAAAGGCCTCGTACCGCTGCAGCTGATACTTGTCAATTTCAGTGGCTGTGCTGTTCGGAATAGTGAGGAATGGTGACTAATTATTACTCACTCAAATGCGTTTCTCAGTCTTAGTATGCGATTCTTTTCCCTACCATTTTTTTCTCTCTCAAACCATCAGTCAAAATAAGATTTCACAAAATTACTTCATCAAAAAAGGTTATTATAGTTAACTAAAACTAGAGCTAATACCATAAAAATCAGTTAAAATAATTAAAATAATTTAACTGAAATAAAGGAAAAAACATTTTTATTAACTATTAACTTGTTTAACTTGATGTACAAAAATAAACTATAAGAAATTAATATAAAAAGCTATATTTACAACACAACAAAATTACTAAAATTTTACATAAAATGAAAATGAAAACAATACATATAAATAAGTACTCATTCAAAATCTCTCTCTCTCTCTCTCTCTCTCTCTCTCTCTCTCTCTCTCTATATATATATACAGTAGCAGTAGTGTTTCAGTTATATTAAAATAACACTGCTGATCAGTTATTTAGTTTTTAAATTGATTTTCAATTGGAGCTGACAAACCTTTATCAAAATTATTTAAATGAATGATTTACTTTAATAATATAATTATGAAATAATTCAAGAAATTGCTATTAAATACTTTAAAGTCAAAGTTATACTAGATTTAAGCACTACATTTAATACTGTAGCATCGCATAACCTTGAGTGCCTCATGCTTCCTGCATAATCAAAATATTAAACACACATTTTCATTAAAACAAAATTCATTAAATGCAATCATTTACACTTTTGGTATAAATATATCGCCTGACATAACAGAAAGTTGCTATGCAACAAAAATAATCAGCTATTGTTCATATTGCAGTTTCACATGTAGCTGATTGCTTATTTTGAATATCACTGCATGTCATTTTATTAAATGGAACTGAAAACATCAGACATCTATAAACGCTATTGACTTTATATGTTTGAGTCATGAAGAAGGAAATGTCACTGTATTATGAATCACAGGCCTGAAGTGTTAAATATTCATGGCGAATGCTGTGTGGAAATGAGCGATAAAAAGGTTTGGGGTTCTGCCAAAGCAAATGGAAGAAGAAAAAAGACCAATGGGAGCTCTGTATTAACAGCGGTGGTTTAATGGCGCGAATCTAACGCAGGCCAATTAAAAGGCAGGCAGAGAGCATGGGGGTGGGCCTCCATTCATTCAAGAGGAAATTGAGGTTGAAATTAGGCATTGTGTGACCACGTGGCCTGTACAGAGTCTG
The DNA here is from genome assembly GCF_001515625.1 of Sinocyclocheilus rhinocerous. Taxonomy (NCBI): domain Eukaryota; kingdom Metazoa; phylum Chordata; class Actinopteri; order Cypriniformes; family Cyprinidae; genus Sinocyclocheilus; species Sinocyclocheilus rhinocerous. The sequence goes on from NW_015660895.1 coordinate 632,144, forward strand.
GACCACTAGCAGCTTTCATTAACTCTTGGCCAACATATATATATATATATATACAGTAGCAGTAGTGTTTCAGTTATATTAAAATAACACTGCTGATCAGTTATTTAGTTTTTAAATTGATTTTCAATTGGAGCTGACAAACCTTTATCAAAATTATTTAAATGAATGATTTACTTTAATAATATAATTATGAAATAATTCAAGAAATTGCTATTAAATACTTTAAAGTCAAAGTTATACTAGATTTAAGCACTACATTTAATACTGTAGCATCGCATAACCTTGAGTGCCTCATGCTTCCTGCATAATCAAAATATTAAACACACATTTTCATTAAAACAAAATTCATTAAATGCAATCATTTACACTTTTGGTATAAATATATCGCCTGACATAACAGAAAGTTGCTATGCAACAAAAATAATCAGCTATTGTTCATATTGCAGTTTCACATGTAGCTGATTGCTTATTTTGAATATCACTGCATGTCATTTTATTAAATGGAACTGAAAACATCAGACATCTATAAACGCTATTGACTTTATATGTTTGAGTCATGAAGAAGGAAATGTCACTGTATTATGAATCACAGGCCTGAAGTGTTAAATATTCATGGCGAATGCTGTGTGGAAATGAGCGATAAAAAGGTTTGGGGTTCTGCCAAAGCAAATGGAAGAAGAAAAAAGACCAATGGGAGCTCTGTATTAACAGCGGTGGTTTAATGGCGCGAATCTAACGCAGGCCAATTAAAAGGCAGGCAGAGAGCATGGGGGTGGGCCTCCATTCATTCAAGAGGAAATTGAGGTTGAAATTAGGCATTGTGTGACCACGGGGCCTGTACAGAGTCTGGACCACTAGCAGCTTTCATTAACTCTTGGCCAACTCTAAGTGCTGGCAAAGAGATAAAATGGATACAATTGTGCAAATCCAGCAACATATTGCTTCATTTGGATGCTTCAATGTCAGAAAGTTGCCTGGGTAGGATTATACCAGCCATTTGCAAGTTTTTACTTAAACTGAAATGTAAATTCCATACTATGAGGCTTAGTAGAGGAGCACAAGGCACAAACTAATGCAGGGTTAGTTGTAACACACGTGGTTCCAATATTTTCCAGCATAAAATATTATGGTATTTCCTAGTTGCCATATAAAAACTATATAGAAAAAAAGTGCGCCAAATTTCAAAAATCTTTTGAAGATGTCACTGAACATGTATTTTACCATAGTAAACGTCTCGGTTACATACGTAACCCTCGTTCCCTGATGGAGGGAACAGAGACGTTATGTCGTGACGACATTATGGGGGGTCACTTGGGAGCCCCAATCATGGCTTGCCTCGTAGAGGGAGCTCTAGCCTGATTGATCGTGTTAACCACTGCAAGTGACAGATCAGCTAGGTCTGCCGCGTCTCGTCAAGGAGCCACACGTGGAGGTTCCAAAGGTCTGGACGCGGGTGCCAAATGGTGCCGAGCTCCTGAGAGAGCAGGTCCTGTTTTAGGGGGATGAGCCAGGGAGGGGCTGTCGCGAGGAGCATGAGTTCTGGAAACCAGGTCCTGGTGGGCCAGAAAGGCGCAACCAGTAGGACCTGCTCCTCGTCCTCCCTGACCTTGCACAGTGTCTGTGCGAGAAGGCTCACTGGGGGAAACGCATACTTGTGAAGAGCCCGAGGCCAGCTGTGTGCCAGTGCGTCCGTGCTGAGGGGGGCCTTGGTCAGGGAGTAGTACAACTGGCAGTGGGAGGACTCGTGGGAAGCAAACAGGTCCACCTGGGCTTCCCCGAATTGACTCCAGATCAGCTGGATCGTCTCGGGATGGAGTCGCCATTCTCCGGGGAACGTGAGCTGTCGTGAGAGCGCATCGGCTGCATGATTGAGCTCCCCCGGGATGTGGACGGCGTGCAACGACTTGAAAGCTGCCCCAAAGCTGCCTGCAGTTGCATGTAGTGCCCCAGCCCGTACTGGAGGCATCCGTCGTGACAACGACATGCCTGGACACTTGTCCTAAGGGCACCCTGGCCCATTGAAAAGCAAGGTCCGACCAGGGGCTGAATAGGCGGTGACACGCCAGTGTGATGGTGACACGATGTGTACCGCGGCGCCATGCCCACCTCGGGACTCGGCCAGTGCTGCTAGTGCTGAAGTGGTCTCATATGGAGCAATCCGAGCTGCATGACTGCGGCTGCGGATGCCATATGCCCCAGGAGCCTCTGAAAGTGTTTCAGTGGTACCACCGTCCTGCCTCTGAAGGAACTCAGGCAGTCCAGCACTGACTGGGCACGCTGGTTGGTGAGTCGCGCCGTCATACTCACCGAGTCTAACTCCACACCGAGAAAAAAGATTCTCTGCACAGGGGAGAGCTTGCTCTTTTCCCAGTTGACCCGAAGCCCCAACTGGCTGAGGTGCCGGAGCACCAGGTCCCTGTGATCGCACAACTGTTCTCGCGACCGGGCCATATTGAGACAGTCGTCGATATAATTGAGGATCCTGATGCCCACTTCCCGTAACGGGGCAAGAGCGCCCTCTGCAACGTTCGTAAAGACGCGGGGGGACAGGGACAGCCCGAAGGGGAGGACACTGTACTGCCATGCCCGACCCTCGAATGCAAACCGTAGGAACAGCCTGTGTCGAGGGAGACTCGAGACATGAAAGTAAGCATCCTTCAGGTCGACCGCTGCAAACCAATCCTGGGGCTGGATGCATCTGATGATCTTGAACAGAAGCTTGTGAAGGTCCCGATTCAAGACTCGCAGATCCAGGATTGGTCGGAGGCCACCGCCCTTTTTGGGTGCAGTAAGGGCTGTAAAACCCCTGCTTCTTCTCGGCTGGAGGGACCAGCTCGATTGAATCCTTTGCCAGGAGGACAGCAATCTCCTCATGTAAGACTGCCACCGAAGTCCCGAGAACGCCGCTGAACCTAGGAGGTCGCCTGGCGAACTGAATCGCATAGCCGAGTCGGATTGTGCGAATGAGCCAACGGGACGGGTTGGGCAGCGCAAGCCATGCCCACAAACTCCGTACGAGTGGCACCAAAGGAACAATCGACGCACCCGCGGTGATGCAGCGGAGGGGAGTCGAGCTGGATAGGCCAGAAGGCATCGCGTTCTAGCTGATCCCAGCAGAATTCCCAGTGTCCCCGGAGGGACTGGCCAGAGCTGCGTGGAGAGGCAACGCGTCACCCAAACGCAGCTTCTTGCCTGCTGGCAAAGGGGGGCATCTTAATGAGGCTGTCTTAATGAGAAACCACGATTGCACTGGCAATATGCAAGTGATTTACTAAAAATGAAGAGGGTTAATATTCAATATATTTTATTCCATACTGCAAAGTAAAATTAAAAACTGACTATTTCAATCTGGATTTATGGGGCCAGTCGTACGAAACAGGGCAAATTAACACTAGAGCGCAATTCCAAAACAGCGCCAATGGGAGGGAAAATTTCTGTGGGTGATTTACTAACAATGGCCAAATTAAATAACACAGACGCAACATCTCATTTACATATCGACCAACGCAATATACCAAACGCAGTGCAAATTAGCCGCAAATAAAGAATAAAGAAATAACGAAGCCACAGTACGCTGAAAAGGACCGGAGGCCAAAAAATGAAGGTTTGCTAGAAGTTTTGATAGACCTGGTATTGCAAAATAGTTAAGACATGCTTTTTTGGGCGTTAAATAATGGCACAAATGCCAGTAATTTAACGAGCGCAAACATTAGTAAAATGTGTTGTGTGATTCATTTGAATACTCTGCTTCCATAAATTTTGCGTCTGAAAGGGAAACGCCTACAAATGCATATTCAATAAGGTCAGGCGCAAAAATAACTGTGTCCATGCCTTTTCAGCGCTAATTCATCACTGTGCGTCTTTAGTAAATCGTGACAGTACTATTTTAACGCCAAAAGACTATATGCCATGACACAAAAAAAATGTTTTTTTTGTTGTTTTTTTAACTTCCTTTCTCTCATTTACCGTTGCTCCAAAACCGCATGTGCTCTTATGAAATTCTGAGGCTCCATCAAAGATGTTTTTGCCCACGGTAATTATCACATGTTGAGAAGAAGAGGAGGACTAATCATCTGGAAAGGAGGGAAAAGGAAATGGTTGTAAAGGAGCTACTGTATAGCTGAAGGCTACAATAGAGTAAGACTGCAGAAATAGACTAATTGTCTCAAAAATGCCCTCTAACCTCTTCAATTAAAAATTAAGTCAATTTTTACAGGCTTTTCCTGGCTTTTGTAATGGAGCTGACCCTGTGTCTTGTCAAACTAATCTACTGATAAAGTGCGTTCCATGAGCTCATTAGTAAGACCTGGGGAAGTTTGAGTAACTACATGAATCTAATCACTTATCAACGTGTTGCTAACTATTGCAAAAGGAATTCCTGTCCGTTGAAAATGTTATTGTCATTTGTTAGGTGTCAGTCCACCTTCTGTGCTGCTGTAACAGAAGTTGACTATAGCTGAGCATATAGCATAACTTGCTCAAGTGATTAGCATGTACATATGGAATAGGTACATTTCACCTTTAAAATGTTTAATGACTAGGACAATATAATATTCAGAAAATGCAACTTGCAAAAGATCTGGATTTGATGTTACAATGCAGAGACATAGTGGTATAACGTATCATCTGGAATATATCATGTTGTATTTTCAGAGCAATCCTTCTGTTAGAGCAAAACATCGTAAAAGAGTGGAATAATGTCCAGAATCCTCCTAAATGTTGTGAGCAACTGCTGAAAGTTGTTCATTACAGAATGTTTTCATGCTGTATTGCAGACACATTGAATAGATATTGAATCTCAGAAATATGTGTATTCATGACTACACTGAAGGATGACTATATATATTTTCAAATGTACGAGTCATTCAGAAAGGTTTTGTGCAGCTGAGATGATGCGAGTGGAAAATATAGATTCTTTACCAGATTTATGCTGCTTGTGATGTCATCAGTGGACATGAAGCTATAAGCATTTTTTATATGAATCAACTATTTAATTTTTATTATTTTCTTTTTTGTTGTTGTATATATTGTTTAAAACAGAACAAAAAACTTTCCAGATGATGCACACCTCCTATTTAGCTGGCCACCCTAACAACAAACCTTGGTGTTTTAGTTAGTCTTCACATTGAAGGAAGTGGGGGCCGAGTGGTAAGGTATAAGAGGGAGATAAAGCTCTTGGGCAAATGATCGCATCAGTCAGGTAGCGGGTTTACAGCAGATCTGGAAATAGCCGAGCTCTTGTCAGACAGACAGCAGCTGGCCAGGGAGATGGACATGCCCTCAGGCTGCAGGTAGTGTTTAACAAGCTCCAGTATAATGAAGCCATGTGTGTCATTTGCTTACACTTTCTCTCCACATACACAAACTCATAAGCCCCATTCACACCAAGAACTATAACTATAAAGATACTGAGAACAGACCCTATTAAAATCCGGGGCCTGTGCATCTGATATCAAGTCTTACAGGAGGTCTGATTAGTCCTCATGTATGCTACCTGCTGACATGTCACTATTCTCAAACTCTTCAAAAATGTTGTGCCAGCTGAAAACACAAGCATTTATAGACCAATCCGAGCATTTTCTGGAGTACAAAAGATTTATACAGATCTTTCCCATACATTAAAGTCATCATAACCTACCAGCTTTTATAATTTCTTCACCTAAATGATATCATGACTTACAATTTAAAAACAGCATTTCCACATCTTTCCAAACTCATAAATAGCCTAACAAAATAGTCCTGCAATAAATAATTTTTAAAAGATAGATTTTTTTAATGTCAGAAAAAACATTACACTGTGATGCTCGTTTTTTTTTTAAAGAATTCAGCTTCGGTTGGCCTCGGTTAATTTAATTAAAGAAACATGATATTGTCTCAAAAATGTATGAATGTTGCATAAATGCAAGAATCTTGAGTCAGCACTGGTTATTTGTGGGGTATAGCAGATAGGTTTTCTTTTAGCATATGCTATCTTGCGCTAAAGGCCAACGCTTAGCACAGCAGAATATCCTCTTGTCTCTTAACGCATTCGAGAGGACCTGGTTCACTAATTGAACTCATTTGATATAAATGTGTTAATTGCTCTAGTTGAGCAAGTGCTGTAATTGGGTCATGATTGCTCTTGCTCTCCTCTTCAGCTTGCACACTTCCGCTAATAATATCAATGAAACTATCATGAGAGCTGTGCTACCGAATACAGCTTTTTTTATCGAATTGCTATAACTAAGTTAATACCTGCCACTGTCTATACTTTGTACTGTTTTATGACCAGGATTTTGGGATATCTCCGTTCTTTAGGATAAATTATAATCAATTATTGCCTGTACGTTCGAACTTAGTGCTTTTAGTGGCTCATTAGGCATTTCGATTTGTCTGAAATTCATCCTGTGTGCGCTTTTGAAGTACTTGCCCACAGACGTGTGTAGTAATCCACTGGATTTGAAATGAATTTCAATGCTCCCCACTTTCCCAGCATGCAACAGAAATCTCCTGTTGTTAGTCCAGAGACGACAGGCCTCTGAATTCATATTATCAGTCTTTGAAAGAGACGTACACTGCTTTCTCAACTCAGGCACCCTGCTGAGTTGGAACAGTTGCATTGTGGGAGCACAAGTTCTTCTGGCAATGACTTGCACGGGTCCAGATCCGCACTGCTATGAGTATTTAATTAATAGTCATATTTTGTGGGGGGGGTTTCTGATATTGCAGCAGAAATGTCAAGGAGACACTTTTGCATTAAATTTAAATTAAACCTGAATTAAGAAAGCAAATTTATTTCCATGTTGACTAACCCAGCATCCACAGTAAATCATGCACAGAGAATGCAGTATCAGCCTCACTCCAGATGCATGATTATTTCATACGGCACATCATGCACAATGTATTTATCCTTTTGAAAAATAGATGAATCATTTCTGTGGCTGCCGGTCATTTTTTTTGCATGGTTTGCAACACAATTCAATAATTTATGGAGGAAATATGAGAGGCTGTCTGTTTGCTTGAATGACACAAGACCATAAACGCAACCCAAACAGCAGAGTCATGAAACACATGCATCGCATGGTTGAAACTGAGGGACCAAATTTCAGTCTTTTCAACTTCGTGAGCTTTTAATTCATTTATACACCCAAAACATCTTGGGTATTTTTCAATGTCATTTTCGACAAATTTTGGAGATGGTTGTGAAGTGGAAAAGGTTAATGTGTTGTGTCTTGGTGCACTACTGGGACTGCACTGCAAATGAATTATTCATGCTAACAATTGGAGAAGGGCGCTGGAAAAAGAGTAAAGAGAATAAAGAATGAAAGACAAAGGATGGATGATATAAATCGGATGATAAATATGTGTTTAACTGCATAAACAGTGTTTATTTCAACATTTTCTTGATGCTAAATATAATTTATTTCTTGCTGTTGATTTTGCAAAATGAAAGATGGACATGTTCTTGATAAGTTTTGTGAGATTTACCCATTTAGTCCTACAAGGATGTCCTGGAACTTGTATTCAAACTCCATGTCTCAGTATGGTCTTGCGTCGGCCGTGTGGCAGGAGGGTGTGGTGAGCGGGTTGAGAAATCCAAGTCCAGGTTAACCAGGAACTCTGACCTTAATCATCACTGATTAGTGCTCTCATCCCCTGAGGAACAGGCAGTCTGGATCCTGGATTTAACATTGATTAGCTGGGAACATGTTGTCCAGCCTTCTGTCACCCACGTGGAGCATCGGCAGACGACATTGGAGTTAAATATGTTGTTAGTTGGTCAATTGAGATGATCCTGAATTTATATTTAGGTTATTTTGTTTGGCAAATTGTGTGCCTCTTATAAATTCTTCATTTTATAGGCCTTTGAAAACACATTTTCTCTGCTGATTATGATGTGTAATCCTTAAAGTTGGTATTAATTAAACATATTGTAACATACAAAATAAATAAAATAAAATAACTGAATAATGTGGATGCAGATTCCATATAGGCCTAGTCATGACATGAACCTTAATTTCACAAATTTACTTTAAGTAAATGGCTAATAATTGTCCACAAAATGCATTACATTTCTGAAATGAAAAGAAAAAATAAATGAAGATGATATTAAATAAAGCATCTTACACACATACCAGTACTGTGGCTATATTGGCAAAATAACCATAATACTTTTTTTTTTTTTGGACTACAAGTCATCTTTTTATCATCTGAAACATGCTGTGATTTATACTGTATGATGCAATTAATGTCAAGCACGCAAAACATGAAAGAGGAACATGGGCCAAAGTTTATTTGCAGTGCATTTTCCGCATGCCAGTAGTTTCAGTTATGCTTTAAAATATGTAATTAGGCCCGGCATTTATATTTCCTTTTTTTTGTTTTTTTTCATTATTTGTGAATGTAATAAAGAAATATTACTTTCTGTTACGGGGCTGACGAGACATGAGACGTGCGGATCCAAATGCAAGGCTTTATTCATAGACATGGTAGAGACAGGCAAGGGTCAGATAATGGCAACGGGTATATAGAGGGCAAGACACAAGAATAATCCTAGGGCTAGCGTGGGTCTACGATCGGTGAACAGAATCCAGAGGGCTTGACAAGAGGGGTAATCCA
>NW_015660895.1:640990-650129 GCF_001515625.1 Sinocyclocheilus rhinocerous
TGAGTGAGTGTTATATAGTGAATGTGTGATTGGTTACAGCTGTGTGCAATCAGTGCTGTGTGCAATCAACTGTGTGTGTGTAATCAGTGCATTGGATGATGGGAACTGTAGTCCGGGTGAAGTGCAACAGTGGTGTGGTGCAAGAGTCCATAGTAGTGGATGGGTGACCTCTGGTGGTGAGCAGACGGAAGTTCATGGACCGCATTCGTGACACTTATACACTGGTGTGACTTATCCGTGCTTTGTAACCTGGTGCAACTTATAGTCAGGTGTGACGTGTTTTTTTCTACAGTAATACCATGGTATTGTTTCTCTCTCTTTTGCCAGTTTTAGTTTCTTTTTAAAAGAGAGGGTTTTTAAAGATATAGTGTGTATTTGTACACATGGCTTGATATTTAATACATCCAAACAGTGTGTAGTTGTCACGGGGCGAACGAGACATGAGACTTGTGGATCCATTTGCAAAGCTTTAATAGGAGACAGAGACGTGGTCATAAAACAGGCATGGGTCAGACAATGGCAAACAGGTATATTGAGGGCAAGACAGAAGAGCAATCAAAAACGGGCGTGGTCGATAAGCGGCTAACAATATCCAGAGGGCTTGACATGAGGGGTTATCCACTAACACGAGCTAGAGTCCAGGCGGGGTGCAAACACAGTCCGAAACAGCAGACAAAGGGTTAACTGAAGATAAACAGGCAATAATCAGGTAACACGGGAAAGCAGGCAAGACAAGACTATGACTAGACTATGGAAACTAGAACTACCATGGACAGGATTCGTGACAGTAGTGGTGTCAAATAATGTGTGCTTGTGTAAATGCGTGGTTTTGAAAATTCTACCAGACCTGGATTCTATTCTATTCTATTCTATTCTATTCTATTGTATGTCAGATCAAAATGTTTCTCTTGAATTTGAAAGTGTGTAAGCTCTCACAAGCTGCGTTTCCATCCACCTATTTTGATGCTCATTTTGGAATATCGCATAAAAAAACCGCTTGATGGAAACGCCAAGATGCCCATAAATTCTAAAAATGCGCATAAAAAACGTATGCGCACATTTGAGTAGGATAAACTTTTTATCCGATAAGAAAAAATTAGCATAAACTACGATGGAAACACATTTACCGAATAACATCCACCTCCGAAAGCATTGACAGCATTTATTGTGTTACGTCTGCTTGCTCTGAGGTGCAAGTAATTTATATCATATATGAAAATTATTATATTAAGTGGCTCCTCCTATATCCTTAGTTATATTTAGTGCCACAGTTTACCAGGAAGTGACGATTTTGTTCTCTTTGACTCGTTGGATGCTTTATTCGACATATGTTTTATGCGATATTCCAGTTTTGCGTATAAGTTTAATTTGAATCTTTGGATGGAAACATAGCTACATATCATAATCATCGCTTCCTGAAAAAGGGCCCATTTACAAGACACGCCATGAAATGATTGTGGAATGATCCTCAAATTCCACAACACAGCTTAGCTAATCTAAGAATCGTGCTTGAATTCCTTTTCCCCCTTTCTAATTTTAACCTTTTCAAAACAGCAGTGCACAGATGCGTTTTCCCAGTTTTCCATTTGCACTGCTGGTAGCAGGTCTCAGGCGACTGCATGTAAACTAGGAGCTATAACCCCCTCTAGGGTATCAAATCCTGGACTCTCATTTCTAACTAGGTCAATGCTTGCTATAACTGCAGACTCTCTATTTCTCCTTTTCTGTCTGTCTCCCTCTCTCTTTTCAACCCCTGTGCACCACAAGATCCATTTCTCATCTCGTAGGCATCAACATCACAGTCATTTGTGTCCATTTATGCAGTCATTTTAGTGTAGGCAATATAATCCTGAAAATAAATGAAAAAGATTTCAAGAACTAACAATCAAAATTGTAACATTTCTCCGGCTGTGTATGTGTGAACTGTAAGAATGGCTGCAGTTGTTGAAAGCTTTTTCTGTTTCAAGCTCTGGGCGACTGACTGAGCGATTGGCTCAGTTGCAAAACAGTCACGTCCAATAGTTCAATACTCCACTCCCTCAGGTCTGTCAGCGCTGGCTTCAAAGAGACATCACGTGTGGATTCTCTTATCTTATAAAAGCAATAAATGTTTTACATACATTTGGTTTTGATGGAATATGAAGTCAAATAATATAGTACAGCATGTTATATGCCTTTAATTGGGGTTAGCAATTCTAACCACAATATTTTGTTCTTTTTTTCAGGACCAAGATATCTTATTACATCCATGGGGGCCTTGTATATTCAGGATGTGCAGTCAGAGGACGCGGTGAATATTTATCGCTGTACCACGCGGCATCGATACACAGGGGAGACCAGACAGAGCAACAGTGCCCGACTGCTTTTATCAGGTGAGGGGCCTTTGTGTTGCTGTCACGGCTTCACATAAACCTTCTCTCATATATCTACAGATAAATGCCAGCGCTTCGTGATTTGGTCAAAAATTCACATGAGAATTATTTACACACTTTGCATTTCAAATTTAAATTTAATATTAAAAAAGTAAAACAAAATGATTAAGCAATAAGGTACAAGAGATTGTTCTACAGTATCATTTAAATAGTTACTCTACTACATGCAACGCAACAAGTTTCCATTAACAAGTAACTTGTCCGTCTCATGCAGTGACAATCAGTAGTGTCAACATCATGATGCAGTGTGGAGTTCCACCTCATTTTTTTAGTTGAACTATCCCTTCAAGTCATTTTGCTTCTCAAGTAAATGTATGTTGATTTAAGAATGTTTAGATATTAGGGATGCACCGAAATGAAAATTCTTGGCCGAAGCCGAAGCTAAACAAAATGAAACACTGGGCCGAAGGCCGAATACCGAACACGGTTTTTCACAATTTTCCCCCCATGTAAGCCTATTTTGCCAATTTTTTTTCACCATTGCATAAATTAAATAGCCAAAATGTGCTTTTTACTGTTTTGTCCTGCTTTTCAAATAAAAAATCAATTACAAAACAACAATTTAAAAATATTTACTTAACACTAGACTTGTGCCGGTATTCGGTAATGCGATATATCACGGTAATGAATATGCACGATATTGTTATCGTGGGCACTTCTAAATACCGTGAATAATTATATATTCCTACTTAACACTGACCATTTTTTTTTACATTCTAGCAGACATTATACCAACAATTTAACTTAAAATTAATAAGTTAGTAAAATAATATTTTTTGGCCATTTTTCAGTCTTGAATTAGGCATGTATTTTTTACTGTACAAATAAAGGCAGCCTTGCTGAGCAGAAGAGACTTCTTTTAAAACATTAGAATATATTACAGATCCCAATTTGAACACTATGTGTGAATGTTATAATAAATGTATTAATAGAGCTGTTGTAGGGTAATTATTATCATTATTGTCTTACTTTTTATTTTATTTTACAGAACAACATTAAAATACAACACTATCATTTATGAACGTTGATGTAGTTGTTGCTTTTTCTCGGCTTTTATTTTGGCAGAAACCCATAGGAAGATCTCAGTGCTTCTTTTTGTTGACAACAGCATGCAGATTTATAAATGATTCTCATTACGAATTTGGGAAGATGTTTGTCGCACGTATCACACGCCTTTAAAAAAAAATCACAAAAATGTTACTGAGCAACTGACAAGTAACATAGTTTTAGCGCAGATTTTCCTCGCGCTTTGGACTTTGAACCTTGGCGCCGCGAGCTCGTGCAGCGCTGTCAGAATACATGCAATTTGTGCGTGCATTAGAAAATATAACATTCTGCAGTTTATTTACTAATCGTTTGAGGCCATTTCACGATTTCAGTCATCATTCAGTAGCCTAATCACCAGCATCAGCCACCTCTTCTTCTCATCGGAGACATGTGAAGCAGCACTAAACAGTCTCTCGCTGTCGGTGCTTCGTGCTTGCGTCTTTCTCTGATAGATTTAATACTTTCACACTGCCGACATGTTTGCTGCATTAGTGTGTGCCTCTATTTGATCGCGTTAGTCATTGATCGGTACGCCTATTATTCGGCCTTTTCGCTTATTCGGCCGAACATCGAAAGAGATTTTTTTGCTATTTTCGGCCGAATAATTTCGGTTGCCGAACATTCGGTGCATCCCTATTAGATATTTGTACTGGAAAACAAGACAAAAGTGCGGTGTACGAAGATAATTTTTTGCCGTGTGCAAATTCTCATAAGACTGGGTTGGGCTAAGTCAGTTACATTCACGACAAAACGCGATAACTATTAAAACTTTGTTTTTAATACAAATCTGTTATAAGGGTTTACAAAACACAAGTGTGCCAACGTGCCCCTATTATGTCTTAACGTGCCCCTATTATGCCATTTTTAAGGTTCCTAATATTGTTTTGGGAGTCTCCTACAATAGGATTATATGCATGCAAGGTCAAAAAATGCCTTTGTTTTCTCATTTTCCAGCGATTCTCAAACAATTAGCAGTTCTAAGATTCAGTCTCTCTAAAACCCTCCTTTCCGTGAGCCTACTCTGCTCTGATTGGTCAGATGGCCCAGTCTGTTGTGATTGGTCTACCGCGTACAGCGCGTGTCAGAAACGATACGCCCATTGCCATAGTTCCGTATTTTGAACGCTCGATAGAAAATATAAACATCTATTATTTATCATACTTGTGATTCAGTGGAGCCAGCTGGTCCAAATAAACAGGGTACTGAGCCATCTATCAAGAGGAAGCGTTTAGTGAATCCCGCGTTGAACTCCCCGAGATTTTTTTTTTAACTCCCCGAGATTAGAGAAGCAGTCGTCAGTAAAATGACGTTGTTTGTGGGCGGGGTCAAGTTGTTCGCTGCCGGCCAACGTAGAACATAGGCGGGAATTATGCAAATGTGTTACCCTGTGATGTGTAGCCGTCACGGAAGTGGGATTCGAATTACTAACGACTCATTTAGGCTGTAGAAAGTCGATTCTTTATTTTGGGAGACAATAACTTTATTTATCGTGCACTTTCGACTTTACAACTTTGCTGATCGTTTACTTTCACATACAGCTACATTGCATGCTGCATGAAAGGCAATATTGGAAATTGCATAATAGGGGCACTTTAAAATGTTTATGACCTTTAACCGATTAAAGAAAACAGTTAAAGGTGTGTATGTGACCTCACAAGCAAACCAAGTTTGCAGCCTGTAAAGCCTGGCTTCCCATTTATTTCAATGGTATTTACTTGGGTAGAACCAGGAGGTATACAATTTTAAATTCACAATTTGATCTTTGCTCATGGCAGCTCATGGTCAGATCTGCAACCAGGTTGTTTTGAGCCAATCACCTGAGCTGTAAATGATGAGACTAATTACTCTGGAGTCAGTGGAAAATGATGTCATGGGAAGACAGATTGGATGTTTGCCACCTCAAGGGCAAGCACGATGGATATTTTCTTTTGCTGTTGGAGTGAAAATTACATTTACTGTGGGCTCTTATTTATCTCTATATGGAAGTAGTGTTGTAGTTTACTTCCATGTTCATGCACTGTATCTGATACCTTATTGGATCAAAAATACTGTACAAATAGTGAAATATTGTTACAATTTAAAATGGCTGTTTTCTTTTTTTAATATATTTTAAAATGTCATTTATCCCTCTGATGGCAAAGATGAATTTTCTGCAGCATGTCTTTAGTGTTACATGATCCTTCAGAAATGGCCACACAACGGTTTTTAACATTGACGATAATAAGAACCTTTTTTAATAATTGTTCACATTAATTGAGCACCAAATCAAATATTTGAATGATGATAAAGAAAATGAATGTTTTCTCACTCTCTTTTAGAACCTGTGGACTCTGCTCCAGTGATTCTGGATGGGTTTGAACGGAGGGAGGTTATGGTGGGTCATCGGGTGGAGCTCCCATGTAAAGCGTCCGGTCACCCCACACCCAGGTATCGCTGGCTGAGGGACAACAGCCCCTTAGAATCAGACAGCCGGTACCACCAGAGTGTATCGGGCCTTCTCATCGAGGCCACACGACCCAGTGATGCAGGCAGTTATGTGTGTGAGGTGTGGAACAGCTTCGGGAATGCCAAAGTGGTCGGACGGCTGGTGGTTAAACGTAAGATATCTTGTGACAGTATTTAACCATCTATTACAACATCTGAACGATCTAGCTTTTTCAGAGGTTTGTATTGAAACTTTTCATGAAAAGTCCCCTTTGACAGATTAAATCTTGGCAAATCTTTTCACTGTTGTTTTGCAAACCAAAACTATTAATGTAAATGATACCTTTAAGCGATTAAAATTTAAAGTGTGTTTGCTGTGTGCCAAGAAATGTAAGTTGAGCATCATTAGTCAGCACACAAGTGTGAATGGGCTGCTATTAGCTAACAAGTCTTTACTTGCTGCGTTCCGTCCAAAGCAGTGCTTAGTATTTAGTATTTTCTGTTTTCAGTTCATTTTTTAGTTTTTGTAATTTTGATGTGCTTTTGCCCTATATATATATATATATATATATATATACACATATAAAACCCTGGACCACAAAGCCAGTCATAAGGGATGACCAGCCATAACAAGATTTATACATAATCTGAAAGCTGAATAAATAAGCTTTTCATTGATGTATTTCATTGATGGTTTGTTAGGATAGGACAATATTTGGCTGAGATACAACTATTTGAATATCTGGAATCTGAGGGTGAAAAAAAATCTAAATATTCAGAAAATCATCTTTAAATTTGTCCAAATTAAGTTCTTAGCAATGCATATTACTAATCAAAAGTTACATTTTGATATATTTACGGTAGGAAATTTACAAAAAAATGTCATGGAACATGATCTTTACTTAATATCCTAATGATTTTTGGCATAAAAGAAAAATCGATCATTTGGACCCATAAAATGCATTGTTGGCTCTTGCTATAAATATAACTGTGCGACTTATGACTGGTTTTGTGGTCCAGGGTCACATTTTTTTTTCTGTTAATATTAATTTTTAAAATATTTTTTAACAAAAATGTCTTGTTTACAGTTTTAGTTAATGATAATAACCCTGATCCAAAGTTTGGATTATTAATATCTCAGACAAGTCACATTTATTTATATAGCACTTTACATAATACAGATTGTTTCAAAGCAGCTTCACAATTATAAACAGGAAAATAACCAATTATGAAATAAATTAAATGAAAACTCATTTTCACCTGTAAAGTATCTCCATTGCTTAAAACAAAAACAAAATGACTACCACGGTGTTTGTCAACAAAGATGTTTTCTAGCAATTGTGGAGGATAAATGATGATGTAGTCAATTTAATTGAATTTAGACATAATTATTATAACTGATAGTGTATTGTTGTCTATGTATGTGTGTTTCCATCTCCCCCAGAGCCTCTGAAAGCAGTGGTGAGTCCCCGGAAGGTGAGAGGCAGCGTGGGTAGCCAAGTGTCGCTGTTCTGCAGTGTGACTGGCTCTGACGAGTATGAAATCACCTGGTACAGGAATGGTGAGAAGATCTATCAGGGTATAAATGTACGTATAACGGGCATCAACAACGAGAACCTGGTGATGGAAGGAATGGCCAAGAGCGATGGAGGAGCGTATCAGTGCTTTGCTCGAAATGGCAAGATGTCCACCCAAGACTTAGTTCAGGTCGTCTTGGAAGGTAAGTCCAACTTGGAAGGAAGTAAAAGAAATTGTGTTATTTGTTAGTATTAAATTACTAAAAGTACACTGTAAATGATGATTTTTTTTTAAGTAAAACGTTTTGCAAGAAAATACTATTTCAGTCTTTCTACTTTAATTCAACGTTACTTGCCATTTCTTTGTAATTATTTGTAAAACTTACTAGCAATTTCTTTCAAAATTTAATTTAATTTAATTCAGTGTATGCAGAAGGTACAATATAAGCCAGTCAGGACATAACATATCATTTCAAACAACACAGGGCAGAAAATGGATTTTGGGGAGCATATCTTTTTTGTTTGCATTTGCAAGTGTTAGCATCTATTGTACCTAAATATATTATCTTTTATACTACATATTAAATTTGTTATTACATTTAAATGAACAGTTCACCCAAAAGTGAAAATGCTGTTACCTTCATATCATTCTATGATGCTCTGTGTTTGTTTGTAAGACTGAACATAAGAGTCTTAATTTTCTCCCAACACCTGAGCTGCTGAGGACGCTGTGGGTTACTTTAATTTTTCAAGGCAATGCGCCTCAAAATCTACCTAAATACGTGTATCACTCCAGACTCCTTTGTGAATGTCATGTCGTTATAGTGCTTAGCGTTTTAACCGTATTTGTGTGCAAACATTAAGTATTTTTTAACTGATCAGCGCCGTGCTTGTGAGATTAGTTTGCGCCGTTCGTAGCGCGATATTCGTTTGGTAGCGCGGTCGCGTGGCTCGGTCAATTGATCCGTGCCGATGACAGGTCAGCGCGGCGCGAGCTCTGTAACATCGCGCTGTTTCGTCCCACTTTCAGTGCATTTGGCTTCCCATATGTACGGCTAAACTCCGGTTCTCTCGCTCTCAGTCATGTTGCTTCTACCGGCTGTTTATAGTGTGGGGGAACTATAATGTCACTTTGTATGCAGATCGGCTGTTAGTATCGGGTGTGCCTGACACATCCTAAAAAGTGAAGCGGGCTCTTTGATCGCCCCCTGGTGGCTGGCTGCAGTACAGGTCATAACCCCCGCCTTCTCCATGTAAACGAATGGGACTTGAGTCAAAATAAAAAAATAAATTACACTTCCAATACAATTTCCGAAAGATGGTTTTGGTCATTTGGATGTAGTTGTTATCACGCTGATATATGTTCAATTGTTCATTTTTGTGATAAGTTTGATTTGATGCTATAAAAACAGGTGGCATAATTTACTCAAGATGGTAGCAGCCATACTAAGATGCTTTGGCTTCACTTTTCTATAGTGGAAGGAAGTGGAGACGCGTCATCCATCTTTTTTTACAGTCTATGCATAAAACCCACGAATAAAAGCGGCAGAAATTAAAAGCTAAACTTAGGCTATAAACAAGCTACACCACCACGGACGCTCGCCTTCAGCGTCACCACCACCATGCTCCCGACAGCTGTTTCAAACTTATTTTTAACACATTCAGTGAAAAGGATTTACTCTGTATATGAATTTTAATCCACGCTACATGAACCTTTTC
>NW_015660895.1:650139-664848 GCF_001515625.1 Sinocyclocheilus rhinocerous
TCTGTACATTTCGAAATAAGGTGCATTAAAAGTCAATAAATCCTTGATTAATATGAATATTTTAATTAAAAACGTGTCTCCCCGTACTATTCAATAAAATTCTAGTACATTTAATCTATTGAATAACAGCAGAGTGAGCAAGTTTTTGGATATGGTAAGATTAAACTTACTTTAGTGAATAAAGTAACACATTTCAGGTATGGTTTTGTTAGGGTGGGTACACAAAATGTTATTTTATCCTTGCTTCTAGAAAGTCCTCAATCTATATGCTTCATAACAGTTTCATGTGGCCGTAAATATTTAATTTTAACGTGGCTTTAAGCACTATGCATCGTTAAAGTTTCACTTTCACGGCGACTAAGCCGGTAAATGTGGTGTTTACATGGAATAATCATATGAGTTTGCCTTACGGTGCGAACCCAGAGTCTCCGCATCAGTAGGAAAGCGATAAAACGAGCATCTTCCATCCGAAGACTTGTGTTGCATTTCGGGGCAAAACAAAAAAACATTGCCGAACAACTTTTAAGAAATGTAACAGTTTAAAAAAATCACGAGTGGGGGTAACTGGTGTGTTTTATGTCGTAGAATAAAACGTGAAAGTATCTTGAGCTTGTGTGAACCACAGACCTATTTTAGGGGATTTAACCAAACTCGCATTCAAAAACCCATTGACTCTGGGACGATGGAACCGGAAGTGCTAAAATGCTAACTCGCGTCCGGGTTTTTGCCTACAAAGTGACATCATAGTTCCACCACTCTATTGCTGTAGATATGCAATGCAGAGAGACGTATACGCAATGCCCTCTTCTGGAGACGGGGCGGGAATATGCAGCTCATTTGCATTTAAAGCGATACTCTCCAAATCAGCTCTTTTTTAGACACACCCCAAAAATTTTCCAGCTGATATAATAAATTATTTGTTGGGTATTTTGGGGCTGAAACTTCACAGGCACATTCTGGGGACACCCAAGACCAATATTACATCTTGTAAAAAGGGGGATAATAGGTGCCCTTTAATGCATATGGGATTAACAACGCCCCACCCCCAAATCTCAGTTATGCAAATGAAATGGTTGACATTTATAAATGAATTTACTTTTTTAAACCATTACTTCGACTGCTATTTTTATCCAACCAGCCGCCGAACCACACACACATGATTGTAGGATATCATAGATAATGAAGGGTACATCTAGGTGGATTTCAAAAGTCAATCAGATAAAGGCATCTTAGTGGGTAGAATGTTACACAAACATTGGACTCGGGAATGGAAATTGTGGAGCATATGTGTAACTGTAACTGTGCATGTGTTTTAATATAACCCTCTGCTGGACTACTGCTACTCAGCCCTGCAGCTGAAAAGATTTGTTGCTTCAGCTTGGTTGCTGAGGCAACTGTCTCCTATTGCCACAAAACTGCATAAAGAGGATATTGATAATCTATAATGATGTAAAAAAAAAAAGCCAGGATGATCAGAGAGTAAAGATTTCAATAGCAGTAAGCTTGAAAACACAGCTGTATCTTGTTAAGTGCCATGCTATAGGAAAACGGCTGAAAAGATTGGCAAGAAATGTCTGGCTAGGTCTAGTGTTGTTGCTTTTTCATTGTCTGTTATTTACTGTGAATGTGAAGATGTAGTTTCATAATCTTTTTTATAATAATTCATAATCTTTCTGTGTTTTGTGTAAGGATTTGTTCACCTATGGTATAGCTACATGCATCTTTTGCTTAATTCAGACATTTTATCATAACATATTTGAAAATATTCAAAATATGCTAAACGGGCCGAATCTGGTACCTTGTTGCAAAGCCTGCTGGTTTCTTTCTTTCTTTCTTTCTTTCTTTCTTTTCTCAATGACTTTACAGTTACATTTTACATTTCAAATGTATACTGGACTGTGTTTGGTCTTTCTATTTGCATACTTAATTTTATTTCCATGTATTGTCAACAATTTATTGTCCACTTGCACAGCAAAGTGAATGTTGTTGCCTCCAGTACTGCATGTGCTTTCACTGTGTGTGCTGTGTGTACCTAATTAGATAACACTTAACACTTACACTTAATGTAAAAGTTCACCGTTTACATTGTGTTAGCATCTACTGTACCTTACTGTACTTTATTTAGGTTTTGCAGGTGTGGAATATAGTCTTTTGGACATATTATTGTACATCTGTCATGTTAGCATTGCCCTTTGACCCATATGACCTAATAAGAAACAATCAATGATTAGGAAAAGCATTTATTCAGGTGTTGGTAAACTATTTAACCAAAAAGACCATTTAAAAAAATCCGCTCAAGCCACAGTAACAACCCCCCACCCCCCAAATAAGTAGTTGATGATTGTCTCTTTTGTCAAAAAGTAGAATATTTAAGAATATTTAAAGAACATTTCATACACATAATTACTTGCTTAAAGATGTTTTTATTTTTTTATTTTCATCTTTTTAACGTGTTTTTTGTGCATTATACAGCTATATCATTTAACATATAAAAATGTGAAATTAAAATTGTCCCCCTTTTATGACAGATTAAATATCAGATTTAGTTTATTTATTTATTTAGTGACATCTCAAGAAAATGTCATTTGAAATGTGCTCAACAATCACAGCTAAATGTCAAAGATCATAATTTTAGATGTTTTCTGAAAGCTTAAACTGAAAAAGCAAAATATTGCATTATACTTTTGAAGAATTGTCATGCAGCTCTTTTCTATGCAGCATCAGTTTAGAATAACCATAGTCAAGCTCCATAAAAGGAAGGAAATAAAATGCATATGTGACCCTGGACCACAAAACCAGTCATAAGGGTAAATTTTTTGAAATTGAGATTTATATATCATCTACAAGCTGCATAAATAAGCTTCCCATTGATGTATGGTTTGTTATGACAGGGCAATATTTGGTCGAGATACAACTATTTGAAAATCTGGAATCTGAGGGTGCAAAAAAATCAAAATATCATCTTTAAAGTTGTCTAAATTAAGTTCTTAGCAATGCATATTACTAATCAAAAGTTAAGTTTTGATATATTTACGGTAGGAAATTTACAAAATATCTTCATGCAACATGATCTTTACTTAATAAACTTAAGTTAAAAACTTAATAAAACTTAATAAATAATAAAACTTAAATTTTAAACCTCTTAAATAAATTTTTTTAATCATTTTCAACGTTTTTAAATTCCTTGTTTTATTGATTATTTTTTTCTTTTCTTTTATGTAAAGCACTTTGAATTACCATTGTGTATGAAATGTGCTATACAAATAAACTTGCCTTGCCTTGCCTTGCCTAGAAATGTGCTATACAAATAAACTTGCCTTGCCTTGCCTTGCCTAATATCCTTTTTAGCATTAAAGAAAATCGATTATTTTGACCCATACAATGTATTGTTGGCTATTGCTACAAATATACCTGTGCTACTTAAGACTGGTTTGGTGGTCCAGGGTCACATATTTAAGTTGATATTTACTGTAAACTCATAGCATATCTCAAATGTAATTCTTCATTCAACATACATAAAATAATTTGACTACAACCCTTACAAGAAAAAAATGCTGTTTGGTCATATCTAGCAGTGTGATATTTTTAAATCTGAATGCAGATGTGAATGACACTTCACTGCAAGCTTTTCAGTAAATAATGACTTTAATTTCAGTTAGTTTAATCGCACACAATATTACTCATAAATAGGGTGGCCATATGTGCCGTTCATACGGGACACGCCCTGGCCAGGATTTTTATATTGCCTAAAACATCCAAAGTAGTTTGACCAATAACATGCAGGTATTGTATATAATCGACCAATCGTGGCGCGTGAGAAGGTGAGATCTACAGAGAACGATCAAAGCGATGCAAATACGCGCACGTGTTTGTTCGTTCATTCGTTCGACTTGAAGCGTCGCTGCGCACCGATCATAAAATGACACCAAAGTACCGCGAGAGCGATTCGAAATCATAAGGAGCCGTCTGCTCTGCTCTCTATAGCTCTCGTGAATGTCATACAACGATCGATCTGCACAGTGCAAACAGCCAAAACCTGGATATTTTAGGCAATATAGAAATCCTGGCAAGGGTGCGTCCAGTAAAAATGGCCCGTATGGTCACCCTACTCAAAAATCTGTCAAATCTGTCTTCCACTTCTCTAGACGGGACGCCAAAAATCCTCTCTGCCTTCAGCGAGAAGGTGGTGAGCCCGAATGAGCCCATATCACTGGTGTGTCACGTGAAAGGAACCCCCCTCCCCACCGTCACCTGGACGTTGGACGACGACCCTGTCATCAAAGACAGCAACCACCGCATGGATCGCATCATCACCACGGAAGGCCACGTGCTCAGCTACCTGAATGTGTCTCACACACAGGTCACCGATGGGGGCGTCTATCGCTGCACCTGCAACAACTCGGCCGGATCGGTCTCCTACCAGGCTCGAATAAACGTAAGAGGTGCTTGTCAGATCAGCTCCTCAAAAACACCCACACCACACCACAAGCACACACAACAATTTCACGTTTGTTCGGATATTCTATATGAAAATTGGAGTTAGAAGGAGAATTTTATTGTTTTAGGTTGTAGTTGCAGTGCAGCCTCCTAAAATGTACGTTCTCATTGTCAACAGCTTGCCGCAAGAAAGCAACTTGAAGTGATTTATTTTCAATGAAATTTGGCACTTTGAAAAAGCACGAGCAGTGACCATTGATGGCACAACAAAGAGCAGAGTTTAACGTCATGCAAATGAGAGTGTGGAGACAGCCGGTGGGAGTGAAGGCAGTAGAGCTCTTGTGATCCACCTCCTGATGGAGTTAGAGATTGCAGTCAAATAGGAATGCATAGTATAGAGCAAGAGTGTCCAATCCTGCTTCTGGAAGGCCGATGTCCTGCAGAGTTTAGCTCCAAACATGCCAGCGTACTTGCCTGGAAGTTTCTAGTGAGCCTAAAGACCTTGATAAGTTGGTTGTTAGGTTAGGCCAGAAAAAAATGACAAAAGATTTAGCTTTTGATGTGACCAATTCAACCAAATGACATATCATTATTTGCACTTAGTTGAAACAGTATCAAATGCTATTTGCACTTAATGCAAATAGCCTCTGCCTAATTTGGAAAAGAATGGGAATGAATGGTAAATACATGAATGAGAATGGTAATGGATAGCTATTTGGAAGTATGATAGACTTCCTTGGTGTGAACACACCATTTAGTTGTTTATTGGAATTAGGTGTTTGTACTCGATTTTTCGAAGTTCTACTGCCTTTCCTCCCATTGGTCGTTGTTACGTTTTGCTCATTTACATAAAATTAAACTCTGCCTGCCCTTAGGGATACTCCTCCCATAAATCAAAATTCTCTAATCATTTACTCACCCTCATGTCATCCCAGATGCATACGACTCTCTTCAAATTACACAAACAGAGATTTAATAAAATAGTGAAATCCATCACTGAGTCTATATAATGCAAGCGCATAGGCCCCTTTAAAGTTGATGCTTCAAAAACCATTGTCCATACGACCCCAGTTAATTAATCAATTTCATATGAAGAGAAATGATTGGTGTGTGTGAGGAAAATACTATGGGGCATGAGTGGTTATGAACGAATGAATGAAACGCATTTGTCCGTGTTTCACTCCATCTCGAATCGCGCTCGTGGAAAGCGCTTGAGAAACTGCACTGTCCGTGTTTCTACTGTAAATTATCGTGTTAAGTACTGTAAAGTATTGATTTACAGTACATTTGTAAATTTACAGTCTTACTGGCAACCAAAATTGCCAGTAAGTTACTGTAAATTTACAGTAAATTTTTTACAGTGTGTCTCTTCCG
This sequence comes from Sinocyclocheilus rhinocerous, assembly GCF_001515625.1. NCBI lineage: Eukaryota > Metazoa > Chordata > Actinopteri > Cypriniformes > Cyprinidae > Sinocyclocheilus > Sinocyclocheilus rhinocerous. The sequence goes on from NW_015660895.1 coordinate 655,951, forward strand.
CGGCTCGATATGGTTTCGACTCGTTTTTTTTTAGTCTCGAGCAAGACTGTACGACATTCACATTACATGATTTGACTGATTTTTACATAGAAAGGGCGACAGCGCACCGCATTAAAATAAATGATCATTCATGTTTTCATAACCGCTGGCCAAATTCAAAAACGAAACTAAAATTAAATCATCATTGAGAGCAAGGGGGGCCCCCTGGTGTTTCGGGGGCTCTACGCCGCTTGCGTATTTTGCGTATAGGGAGGATCGGCTCTGGCTGGGATCGTATGGATCACCATCATGTTTGTTTTACATGGTTTTTGATATGGACTTAAGGAGAAGGATTATTTTTCTAAAATTCTCTGTTTGTGTTCATTTCAAAAACATACATATTTGGGACGGCATGATGGTGAGTAAATGATAAGTGAATTTTTATTTTTGGGAAGAGTATCCCTTTAAGTTAATCCCTCCACAAGGCTTTGAAGGTAGGATAAATTATTATTAGTTATTTAGTTAGTTACTTACAGTTCAGAATATATAGCTAATAGTTGAAAACGAAATTATTGACACGTAATACATAAGCCTTTCAGCTGACTTTCTGAGGCACTGTGTACTGATAGTTCTTTCTCACAACAGGTGCTGCCAGTATTCGACCAATGAAAAATGTCACTGCCATCGCTGGAAGGGACACGTACATTCACTGTCGCATCATTGGTTACCCGTACTACTCTATTAAGTGGTATAAGGATTCCAACCTGCTCCCATTTAACCATCGCCAACGTGCCTTTGAGAACAACGGCACACTGAAGCTGTCCAATGTGCAAAACTCGGACGAGGGGGAGTACACATGCTACGTGTTGGTGGATCCAGAGAAACAAATTCACAGGAGCGTCCATGTGACAGTGAAAGGTACTGCCATATAAATTGAAGTCAGCCGTTACAAGAATGCTAGATTTTAATATCGGGACATATTCAATGGTGTTTTTTAGGGTTAGTATCACTATTGCTCAATCTTCTGATTTGCAATTCACAAACCCCTAACCCTACCTTGGCAAACTTGTCCCACAACATCTGTGCTACATGAAAGATAACTCAAATCATGCGTCTTGATGAGGAAAGGTCAGACCTTATTAAAGAAGACCAGAATATCAAAGAAACTTGTTGAGAGTAGGCTTTTTTGACTTATGGTGCTGTCACAATCATTTCAGTGAAATTTTGTGGGCCAAAAAAGGCCCATTGCTAGTAGTTTAGCAATATGACATTGCTCACACCTTTCAAACCAAACAGCTTTCTGTTTCATTCATGTGACTTGATATGAAATCTCTTTGGGGAACTCTTTAACCCTCAAGTGAAATTCCCAATCACACAGATTCCTATATTAAAATGACTCCATTTCAACCTTTAGGCCAGTAAGCAACCATTTAACAACCAAAAATCACCATTGCAACCATATATTAATGCAATAATAACCTTTTAGAAGACCTTATCAACTACATAGCAACATCTACTATACCGTAGTATTATGGAAGCAAATTTTACATGGAAATGCACACAATTTTCTTAAGAAAATGTAAAAATATCATGTAAAATATAAATATAATTACCTAAAATTACTATGAATCAGTCCAAATGAACTATGAATGAATGTTAAAAATTAATTTGATTTTTCTTTGGAAACATTAAAGGTGCAATAGGTGATTGTCTTCAGAAACATTTTTTGTTATGCTGGTTGAAAGTCTCTTCACATCCCGATAGCAACCATTATTAAAATATAAATATAATTACCTAAAATTACTATGAATCAGTCCAAATGAACTATGAATGAATGTTAAAAATTAATTAGATTTTTCTTTGGAAACATTAAGTAGTCTTTTTATATCCTACTGTTTTGAAAAGTAAAAGTGATAGAATGCAACATCATTCCATAACTCATCACTAGAGACAGAGCTTTCATCAAATCCTGATTTCCGTAATTAGGGAGTGGATGCATGTTCATGTAATGTCAGTCTCATCCTAGAGAGCATTTGATCGGTCAAAATTGCATATAGTGTTGGGGGTAACGCATCACAAGTAACGCAAGTTACATAATCAGATTACTTTTTTTTCAAGTAACTAGTAAAGTAATGCATTACTTTTTAATTTAGAAGGAAATATCTGAGTTACTTTTTCAAATAAGTAATGCTAGTTACTTTGTTTCCCATGTCTTGACTGACAGCTCTCGTGTTGCCATGTTGAGAAAAATGGGGAGTACTGTAAGTGCAGAGGAGTTGTGTGCGCTGTGATGTTACTGTAGTTCTAGACTAAATATGAACATTATTTACTCTTCTCACTGCACAACAGATTCAGTATTCCTCAAAATGCATAAAAACAGTCAAATGCAAACTCAGAATATGACGCAAACCTGCAATAATTAAATATGTTAAATAAGACAAATATAATTTATGTATTTAATCCCTAATTAGTTACTTTTTTAGGGGGTAACGCAATATTGTAATGCATTACTTTTAAAAGTAACTTTCCCCAACACTGTATATATATATATATATATTTTTTTTTTTTTTGCATATATATTAAAATTATATTTTATGTAATTGCATATATATTTTTTTTTTTCTTTTTCTTTTTCTTTCATTTTGCTGTGAGAGGAAAATAACAAATATTCCATGTAATTAATATGATGAATATCAACTGCATGTGCAAAGAATTTAATGTCACTTACCAATTACCCAATTACAAGTTCTACAAAGATGCTAATAGTTTTTACAGGATCTCATAGCTACGGTAATTCCAACATGACAAGCTTTACCTCAAAGCACAGTTAGAGCATCAATTAGACAAATACAGACATTTATATTGTTAAAGTTAAAATAGATACTAGTTATACTGCAAATATGTGATACCGTAGTTATGCAATAACCAAGAAAACATCTGTTTTTGTGAGTTCAAAGTCATGAAGACAGAAAAAAAAAAACCTGATGTGATTGAGTTAGCTAATTTGCTCCATTCATGCTTAAAATTCTGAAGCACGCAAAGGGATTCCCTTGAGTCCATTATCCCCATTTTGTTGTGAATTAAATAAGCACTGAAGTGCTGCTTTATTTCAATGTTATTTTAACTCATTGATTCTCAAACGTGACAGGCTGACTAGCACCATGCTTGCGAAGTCCACGGGGAACGCATTATGCCGAATTTACTGGGAGACAAAAGAGCTTCTTTATTTTCTCTTTCTTTGCTCTGTTTCTCTCTCAATAGTTCACATTATGCTTCCTCCTCTGTGAAATCTCTAGATTCTGAGCTGTAATGACTTGTTATGAAGGCCGACTGGAGCCTCATTATTGCAAATCACAGATAATTGTACATGTGTGATCACATATGTTCTGTCCACCAGCCCATATTGAGTGCGTTCTGAGCTGTTTGTCACAACCGCTTAGAACACACCAAGCGCTCATTTTACATGTAGCATTACTTCACAAAGTTGCATCACATTGGTTATATGAATCTTGCTCTGTATTTGATATAAGGAGACTAGGGACATAAATGTACTGTCATAGCCATACTCTAAATCAAACTTTTGCTGTGCAATAATATGTTAACATTTTAAATTATAATTGTATTGTTTGCTTTGTTTGTGATTTTATCTGGTGGTGCATCTCTCTTACTGCTCCATCTCTCTCTCAGTGCCCCCTCTGATCCAACACTCCGACTCTCAGAGCGCTTCCATCGGTCAGCGTGTCTTCATCCCCTGCGTGGTCATATCCGGCGACCTGCCGATGTCTATAACCTGGCACAAAGATGGACGACCAATCAATGCCAGCCTGGGTGTCACCATAGACAACATAGACTTCACCAGCTCATTACGCATTTCAAACCTGTCGGAAATTCATAACGGCAGTTACACCTGTATTGCCCGTAATGAGGCTGCTGCCGTCGAGCATAGCATACAGCTCATCGTTAAAGGTTTGAGAGAAATTTAGCTACTTTTATTATAATGTTATCATTTAAATGTTTGCCATATGTGACCCTGGACCACAAAACCAGTCATAAGGGTCAACTTTCGAAATTGAGATTTATACATCATCTGAAAGCTGAATAAATAAGCTTTCCATCGATGTATGGTTTGTTATGATAGGGCAATATTTGGTTGAGATACAACTATTTGAAAATCTGGAATCTGAGGGTGCAAAAAAATCTAAATATTGAGAAAATCGCCTTTAAAGTTGTCCAAATATGTTCTTAGCAATGCATATTACTAATCAAAAATTAAGTTTTAATATATTTACAGTAGGAAATTTACAAAATATATTCATGGAACATGATCTTTAGTTAATATCCTAATGGTTTTTTGCATAAAAGAAAAATCAATAATTTTGACCCATACAATGTATTTTTGGCTATTGCTACAAATATACCCCAGCGGCCTAAGACTGGTTTTGCGGTCCAGGGTCACATATAATTCCATATAATTTTTGAATAATTTAGTTACCATTTTCTATTATGTTTTGCAAAAAAAAAAGAGGAAAATCTTTTTCAGCTTTTGTTCTTTAAACTGTCTCTAAACCTATATATAATCACATAGATTTTAAATGGTGCTTTTATATTATATGTGTTTTTAAAATTCTTTTTATGCTCAGTTCCGCCACATTTTGAGGTACAGCCAAGAGACCAGGATGGCATATATGGGAAATCAGTGATCCTGAATTGTTCGGCAAAGGGAAACCCAATCCCCACTATAGTATGGAACCACTCAAAAGGTATGCTAGTATTTGCAAATATGTAATTGTATATTATTTCTTGTTGTACATTACCGGTGTAAATGGGTAAAAATACAAAAGAATGTAATCAATATGAAATATTCTTGCAATTAAGAATTTCTGTAAAGAAACTGGTGAATCTCACAAAAAGATTTCCAGGTTACATTTTTTCCTCAAAATCCAGAGAAAAAATAAGCCTTTGTGCATTGGAATAAGCAGATTTTTCCTCTCAAATATATTTAGTTTATTAACTCCAACTATTTCCAGCTGTTATTATTATTGTTATTATTCATGCACTGTGTATGAACAGAACAGCTGCATATGAACAAATAGAAATAGAACAGCTACTATTTGAGTGATAAACAGTACAGATGTTCTAAAGCTGCAATTATACTATTGGCAAGGTTTTGTTTAAGTTCCAGTTAACCTAAGGTAAGACCATATAATGAAGGGGACCCAATGCAGACACATTTGGTGTGGACATAACTGTAGTCAGGTTTAGGGGTGATCTGGACAGGTGGGCTGGGCACAGGTGTGTGTTTGCATCGAGGCCATGGTCAAAGAAGCTGGATTACTGGATTAGAGCAGGAGCAGGTGACTCGCTCGACCTTGATTCCTCCTGAAGGGGACTGAACGTTTGAAGCCCTCACTACACATTGTAGATGAAAGCTCACAAATAGAAATCCATATACACAACAAAAAACCGGGCTGCACATTGGGAGGGTGCCATTAAACAGGGCTTGGATGAAAGAAAAGAGGGTCAATATTCCAACATCTAGAAATGTTCTGTACAGCGTCCACCTTATTTTTAACATAAGAGCAGGTCCATTTTTAATGTGCAAGGCTTTTGGTGTCATCCGCTTTCGGTTATTTTGAGCTTTACAAAAAATGTGTGTGATATTGCAAACTGCTATTTCTTGCTATATTGTTTTAATGTATTTTCATACATTAATTATAAGCACACTGGTTAGTAGCACAAATAGTTTTACCGTTTACTACACCTATAGTGGCTAATGAATCAGATGTCTCGCACGTTTACAGAAAATAGCTTATTTCCGCATTGCAAACTAAGGTGGATATCCTGAAAGTCTGTACCTATTTTCAGTCAAGATTATTTTATTTTGGTGCCCCGACAGGCTGTAGCTTTGTCAGATTAAGTTGCTCATGTGGTATTATGGTTTATTTCATATAACTGAATCCTACAGTGTCATCTAATCCTAATCCAGACATGACACACCAGATACAAAACAACTCCCCTCAGAGATCTTCAAATCCAATAAAGAAATCATCAGATGTAAACACAACATAATTGATATTGATCATAAAAAAGGGTGTAATGCTATTGGATTATCAGATGTTTAAGATTACAGTTAAACATATCGCAGCCATGTTGCCTCAGGAAGCAGTCATTTTTGTTTTGTTATGCTAGAATGAAATACGTTTTAGTGTAGCCTTTTTTAAATTAATTATTTGTTAAATAAATTAAATTAAATTAAACATTATATATTCATTATAAATTTCTACATATTAAAAATATAAATATACAACGTTTCTAAATATGTAGTGTGTATAGACCTTAGATTGTTTCCCTTTTCTGTCTCAGGTGCTGGCGTACCTCAGTTCCAGCCCATCGCCTTGAATTCTGGCTCACGTATCCAGCTCCTGGAGAAGGGCTCTCTGCTCATAAAACACGTCCTGGAGGAAGATGCTGGATTTTATCTGTGCAAGGTCAGCAATGACGTGGGAGCCGATATCAGCAAGAGCATGTACCTCACCGTTAAAAGTAAGACCCTGTCAAGTGGAGTGTGTGTGTGTGTGTGTGTGTTGAAATGTGTGTATATATGAGTGACAATGTATGTTGATTGTGATGTGATCAGATTGCTATTAATAGACATGTATTATATCTAAATGTTTTTTGTTCTTTTTGTTTGGTCTGTGCCACTCTATCTAAGGAGTGTGTGTGTGCGTGTGTGTCTGGGCCCGAGGGTCTTCTGCCCTGTTGACTGCTGTGTATACGGTATTGTGCTCCTTGGTGAACTGTTTATTTGTTGAGCAGGCAGAGACTTACATCCCCTCAATTAAACCCACTACACAGCATTTTTGCCCACTCTGGCATGAGGAGAAGACCAAACCAACAGAGCAGTGCCACTAGTAGCCTATTCGCATTATGTCACTTTCCTTTTGTCTAAACATCACTACCCATTTAGATCAGCAAAAATTAACTACTGAAAATTGAAAATTAAATAAAGACTGTATTTTTCCTTACAGTGAAAATGATTTGAGACAGGGTCTGTCAAGATTCCTCCATAAAAATTGTCTATCATCTCTTGTGTTTTGCGTTTTGCATCATGTGAGCAGCCCAAGACAAAGCCTTGGGGAACACCAGAATTGATTTTATTTTATTTGTGCTCTGTCCCTTTAAAAGAAAATAGTATTTTACTGATGGAATGGTCAAAAATTAGTTTAAATTACCCTGAATTTCAAGGGCAGTATATGGTCATAATGAAAACAATATTCTGATATTCCCCTGATGCATACAGTATTTAGATGGACTAGTGCTATTGAATCTACATTATTTAAATCTTCAGACAAATATAATCTCTCTCAGTTTCTCAGGGGGTTTTTTTTCAGTAAAAATATGTAACATCCCTAAAAACTATACATTAAAAAAATAATTTTGGTCATCATTTCTTCTACTCCGGTGAGACAAGTGTGTGTGTGAGTGAGTCAGATGCTTAAGTCCAATTTTTTTATTCGATCAGTTGATTCATTCAAAAGAGCAGACTCAAAAGAACATGATTCATGATTCAGATAGTCTTGCTTCTCTCATGGACTCTCATAAATGCACCAAAGAGAGTTAGAGGGGATGTCAAGATTTTCATGAACTAGGATTTACATTTTTGTAAACTTTTCTCACACAATTACTAAGAAAAATACATTTAATATACCTTGCATTATTTTGCTCTTCTGCTTTTCACTTCGTTATAGTGCACTATTCAATTTTGTCATTTTGTAAAGAATGTTGTCTCTTATGAAAAATTGCTTGTGATTTTCCTAATTTGTAAGGTGCCTTGGATAAAAAACATCTGCTAAATGATTCATATTATATCTGCTAATCAATATCTACTAATAAGTCATATTATCTTAAACACACACACACACACACACACACTATATATATTAGTGAATTTATTTTCAGTGTAGAATTATTGTGTATTTTAAAAATATAGACAGACTTAGTGATATTCAGTTAACAGTCATTAAGCTTGATAGAAAAGGTGTTTTGCTTCTTGTTTTCATTTATCATCTCTCTCCTTGTGTGGGTCTGGTGGCACTCCCTCGCCTTCAGTATCAGAGAGAGCACATGCTCAGACTGTGACCAATTGTGCAAGAAAAAGGGGGAATTGCTTCAGCATGGCAGCCTGCTGCACTCCACCAACCACACACACACACTCGCACAACCCCTCCCAATCCAGAGAATTCACCTCACTCCATTGGCCTGTGCGGAGAAGGCAATGAGTGTGTGTGTTTGTGAGAGAGAAGGGGCTAGATGGCCCACTCAGGCATGGCAATGTGACGAGGTGGCCTAGTTTCCCAGGGTGCCCCTGTACTGGTGATAAAATGAGGCCTGAAATGGATTATATACACCCAGAGTTGCTGCTGCAGCCTCTGTATTCATATGGCATGATACGCCATACACACTAATCATATTCAATATGGCCATCAAAGTGGAAAACACAAATGGAGTTATCATAGTTAATTCACACCCAGCCGTAAATGCTGGTCCAAATTGCCAAGAATATTTTAAGGTTCACTTACTGTGCGCACTGAAAGAATTTGAATGTTCTGTGATTACAGTTTTGTCATTTCTACAGTTTTACACACTGCATAAAAATATAAATATTTACCCTTTTTTGGCTCCAAGGTCATTGACTTCTCAGCCACTATAATGAGTCTCTGAATCTCCACCAAACGAACATGTTTCATGCTATTTAACCCCTGTGCGTCTCTAAACTCCACTTATATGCTTCATTGAACTGACAATAAAGACCATTAAAGGCTACATATGTGGCACACTCTGACTCATCGTGTGTGTCTGTGTGTGTGTGTGTGTGTGGACAGAGAGAAATATTATTTGCATGCTTGCCTTGATTACTTT
>NW_015660895.1:664858-683617 GCF_001515625.1 Sinocyclocheilus rhinocerous
ACACACACACACACACACACACTATATATATTAGTGAATTTATTTTCAGTGTAGAATTATTGTGTATTTTAAAAATATAGACAGACTTAGTGATATTCAGTTAACAGTCATTAAGCTTGATAGAAAAGGTGTTTTGCTTCTTGTTTTCATTTATCATCTCTCTCCTTGTGTGGGTCTGGTGGCACTCCCTCGCCTTCAGTATCAGAGAGAGCACATGCTCAGACTGTGACCAATTGTGCAAGAAAAAGGGGGAATTGCTTCAGCATGGCAGCCTGCTGCACTCCACCAACCACACACACACACACACACACACACTCATGCTGCCCCTCCCAATCCAGAGAATATACCTCACTCCATTGGCCTGCACAGACAAGGCAATGAGTGTGTATGTTTGTGAGAGAGAAGGGGGTAGATGGCCCACTCAGGCGTGGCAATGTGACGAGGTGGCCTAGTTTCCCAGGGTGCCCCTGTACTGGTGATAAAATGAGGGCTGAAATGGATTATATACACCCAGAGTTGCTGCTGCAGCCTCTGTATTCATATGGCATGATACGCCATACACACTAATCATATTCAATATGGCCATCAAAGTGGAAAACACAAATGGAGTTATCATAGTTAATTCACACCCAGCCGTAAATACTGGTCCAAATTGCCTAGAATATTTTAAGGCTCAGTTGCTGTGTGCACACTGAAAGAATGCGAATGATGTGTGATTACAATTTTGTCATTTTTACAGTTTTACACACTGTATAAAAATATAAATATTTACCTTTTTGGCTCCAAGGTCATTGACTGTTCAGCCACTATAATGAGTCTCTGAATCTCCATCAGACGATCATCTTTCATGCTTTTTAACCCGTGTGCGTCTCTAAACTCCACTTATATGCTTCATTGAACTGACAATAAAGACCATTAAAGGCTACATATGCGCCACGCTCTGACTCATCTTTTGTTTGTGTGTGCGTGTGTGTAGAAAGAGAGATAAATATTATTTGCATGCTTGCCTTGATTACTTTCTTGTTTAAATGTGATGCTTTCCTTTCAAGACAGTAGCTGAACATTTTTGACCCAGGTTTTGGTAGATCACACGCACAAAAATAGCTACATTTCTGAGAATCATAGATTTTTGAACAGTAGCAAATTAATGTTATGTGTGTCAATAGAGAGGAAGATTAAAATTTCAACCCTGTTACCTGATTTTTTTTTTTTTACAGTAAACGGTTATCGTGAAAATTAGTTCTGTCATGACAGCTCTCTGAGGGTATAGCAAGGTAATGTACATGACAATGTTAATGTGTTTAGTCTTGGCGGAATAGATCTGCTACGCTGCTGCTGCTGCAGCAGAGCAAGTACCGAGACTTGCTACTGCCAATACATCCACAACATTCTGCTGTGAGCATGTAAGAAATACTGCTGCTGCATATATAACATATATGAAATACCCCTCACATAGCATACATGAATCACCCCATAGCAGATCTATACAGGTGGAGCTGGGGAAGGAGGAGGGTTTCTGAAGCACGATGCAACTGCTATAGCAAACACTAGCCAATTATTTGAATGTTGAGCAGCAAGCTCATTGGCTGCTGATACAAAAGGAACAAATCAGCTGCGCCACGTGATGATGATGTAATTTAATCTGATTGAGTTACACCTATCGGACTGCGCCATCTAGAGTTTCATGACAGAACTTTGGATATATTTCTGGAAATATTAGCATTAAATTCTTTTTCTAATAATTATATTTATTTATTTACATTTATATTAGTCATTTAGCAGACGCTTTTATCCAAAGCGACTTACAAATGAGGACAATAGAAGCAATCAAAATCAACAAAAGAGCAATGATATGCAAGTGCTATAACAAGTCTCTATTAGCTTAATGCAGTACGTAGCAAGGTTTTTTTTTTAGTTTATATAATAAATAAAAAGAAAACAGATAGAATAGAAAAAGAATAGAGCAAGCTAGTGTTAGAGGCCTTTTTTGCTTTTGTTAATTGTATAATAAATAAAAAGAAAACAAATAGATAGAATACAAAAAGATTAGAGAAGCTAGTGTTAGTTTTTTTTTTTAAGAATAGAATTAGAATAGAGAGAGCTAGAATTAGAATTAGATTAGGTCAAATAAAGATGGAAAATGTGTTTTTATGTATGTGTATTTATTTATTTATTCGCACTTAGTGGGTGCTTTTATCCAAAGTGATTTGTGACATGTATTAATGTATTAACTGTATTAATGCACTCAGTGTATATTGATTTTATCAATTAATGCATACCCTAAAAATAGAGCCCTATGACTGCTAGCATTATTCATCAGAGTAGGCTAAACAATATGATAACAGTAAATAATTATTGAAAGGATATTTATATAAACATCAGCATTAAATTCCGTCTGAAAAAACCTTGTGTAACTGTCCATCTGCCAACCTCATCGCTTTATCACAGTGTTATATATTTAATATAATGTCACTTTTCAAAACTGTAAAGTCTTATTTCATAGAATAGCTGTAAAACACATCCATGTTGCTTGTGAAAGACAACATTTACTCACACATGTTGTGAATATCAAACTCTCTCCTGTGCTCCCTGTGGCTTTCCCTGGTTTGTTTAATAATAGTTCGGTGCTGTTCTATGGCTGCTGAAATGAATAAAGGGAGATTCTGTTTGATGTGTGGTTATAGCTGCCATCAGTGCTCCCCCTCTCTCTTTATTACAGGAGCCTGTAATATTGCTGGATATTAAAAATATACATCAACTAAGCTGTTCTGGGAATACCATTTAGAGCCCCTCTTGCCTGAAGCCCCTCTCGTGCTGACTGCAAGACTTTAAATGAGATTATGCACACTCTTTTGGATGTGCACTAAGTCACCATATTGTGACTTTTTCCCCCCATATTGTATTCAATATCAATGTCTTCTGCAACATCATATGAAATGCACTAGTGAAAAAACTGCAACAGTGAGATTCCTTAAGTTAAAGATTCACACAAAGATTCCTTTTAATTTTCTCCATAGAGAAATAGATTTTTAGTAATAATGTATATAAACTTTACAATACAGACCCACCGAGATTGTTAGGTGTTGTTGTATACTTCTGTAAAAGCCACACTTCATTGTCATCTCAGTTTTATTTCAAATAATTCATTTAAAAAAGCTGATTTAATAGCAGAATTAACATTACACTACCCATAATCTTAAAGAGAATTCCACCAATCAGAAAAGGCACGGTTACCATGGAAAGTTAGCACATAGCATTTTTAATGTAAATGAATAGCAGAGTCCACAGCACAGCACAACAATATATTTGGAATCACTTTACTCCATTATTTCAGAGTCCATCCTGCTTTAAAGAGCTTGAGCATTTCATAGCATTTATTATAAGGACATGCTCATAATAAACAGAATATTAGGTATGGACACTAATATCATAGTATTTATCTTTATAGTTATAATTCCTGTTATGAACAGGCCTTATTAGTCGATAGTTAATAATGAACACTTGATAATAATGTCACTTTCACAACTTTTTTGAAAAGTTGAATTAATCTCAAAGCTGGTTTGTTTGTATGTAGAGAAACTAATGGGGAATAAATGCCTAATTAAATAAGGCTGCTGAAAAAGTGGACTGTCTGTAGTTAAAAGGGTCCTATTATGCTCTTTTACAAAGTCTTGATTTTGTTTTGGGGGTGTACTAGGCTCTCATACTAGGTTGTTCGAAAAAAACACATTATTTTTCGCATATTTTACATTATTACAACACCTCTCTCCCCAGTCTGGCATGAACGGCTCGAATAGTTCCTGTATCAAATGAAGGCCCGCCTTCTGAAATACGAAATGTGCTGTGATTGGTTAGCTGGGCCAGTGTGTGTTGTGATTGGTTAGCTGGGCAAATCCCGGAAAATATGCGTTGTAGTCCAAACGAGTCGTTCGTTGTAGTTTTTGAAAAGTGATTTCTGTTCAATAAAATATCTCCTTTTGAATTGGACTTTGAGCTTCGTAACTTTGCAGATCTTTTTTATGCTCAAACAGCAACATTACAGACTAACTAAAGTTGAAAAAGTGAAAAAGCATAATAGGACCCCTTTAAAATAAAAATGAGTCTTTCCATATCTTCCGGATCTTGCTTCAGTGCAGGTTTCAACCTCGCATCAGATCTTCAGAGAGCACCCTCCGCTAAAGAGCAATAACATTTAGAGAAGGTGGAGATATATATATATATATATATGCCGTACTTAAAATTCATAGTTGTCATGCAAAATAAATCAGCGTTCTCTCATATGGTGCAGCTGCGTGGAGCTTGTGAGTGAATAAGAGATGAGAGTTAAACGTTCACAGGCCTGACTCTGACACTCTCCATCATGTCAACTTCCGCCACTTCACAAACATAAGAGGCCAGGCACGGAGAGACTGCATGTGTGCGCCCCTTTTTCTTTTCCTCCCTGACTCTGTCTGTCTGTCTGTGTGTTCTTCAACAGTTAATGCTGTGGGTGGACTGTACAAAATCACACATCACAATATGACTACTTATTACAATCAACATCACAATATTTCTGCTGCAAATTCAACCAAAAAATGCTCAGTTGGGTGTTTGTGAAAGAACTGCAGGAGGTCCATGAGTTGATAAAAAGCTAATAATTAAATCAAATGTCAAATTAAAATAAAAGTGGCTGCACAATTTATTGAATTAAAACTAAAATAGTGACATAGTGTAGTGTAATTATCAAATCAAATGCTGCAAATTAATTTAATATGCATGATGTTGTTCATTTTATGATTAGAGTTGAAACTAATATAATACAATCATTAGGACTATATATGTGCAGGTCTCTATATAAATCATTAAAAAAAATAAACATTTACTTAAAAAAATTAAATAAAATAAATATTCTGTCTGTTCACTTGCATGTCATGTGACTATAAACTAACACCAGAGAACCAATAACATGCAAATGTTTCTTTAAATTATTAAAATATTAACTCAAAATCTCATGGGTACAAGTAAATATTTCACATCTAAGGGGCTTGGGACCCTCTTTGGTAAATGCATGTTTTTGGAAAATAATAATAAATGTACTTGAAGCGCAAAAGAAATGTAATTATCTCATTTGATTATTTATTATTTTTAATTGGAATTTAATGAACACAAACCAAAATCAAAAGACTTAAAAAAAAAAAAACAATACAAATATAATTATAAATCGGACAATTCTGATTTCAAATTCGGATTGGTTTGAATCTTTTAAATTTACAAATAAACACAGGGGGTTTTTTTGTGTTTTTTTTTAAATGTGAATCAAAGGAATGATGATGCAAAATTAATAAAAAATATTACCATTGCCATCAAAGCAAAAGCAGTACATACTGTACTAAATAAATTGATTTTTTTATATTATACATTTTCAGCTTTTCATTTAAATTGATAGGCTTTTGAAAATTTAGAGATTTTGAATAGATTATTTATTTATTTGTTTGTCTATTTATTTATTTATTTATTTTAAGAAACATGCAAAATAGAACCAAGTTGATCAAGGGAGGGGGGGGAGCATGTCTCGCTGTATATTTTCACATTTCTACATAAAGTATAACTAACAAAAAGAGGTCCTGATATCCAACTGATACAAACTTACCATCACAAGGTATATGCTGTACGATCATAGAGCCCAATCCTAGTGCATGATGATTCGGGGACTTTCACATTCCTAGTATCGCCGAGCGAAACAAGCAGAAGAATCTATATGAATAATGGAAGTGTGCTCATCATTTAATCATAGCTATGCCTGCCAGGAAAGAGAGAGAGAGACAGATCCCTCACACTGCTTGAGGGTAACAAGGTTTCAGACAGGCCTGAGCATGGTCTCGCGCCTCTTTTCATGTCTGCGCTTGCTCTGTGAACTTCTCGCCAGTGAACAGCTCGGTTTGCTTTCTTTCAGCTCAATTACTTCATATGAGGAGATCTGATAACAGCTCCATTAGAAACAAACTTTTGAAGAAAGACACTTATGGAGCAGTGGAAATGGTCAGTTGTTATACCAAGGCTTTATATGAAAAAATCTAATTAATGATAATTGTAGACCAAATTAGTTGTCCACAAGGGTTATCATCACAGGTCCAGGCATTTTAAGAGTGTGCTCCAGATCTACATGTTGACATGTTATTCTACTGTGACCCTATATGCTGTTTTGTTTGTGGTGAGGTGGCCACGTAATATAACCTGTCTGCACTGACCTCACAATGCAGGTCAGCTGTCTGTGCTTAAAGTTCTGCTGTTGAAATGTGTTGATTGATTGATTGATTGATCGATCGACTGGTTTATTATGTAATGAGAATAATGTTTTATGATGGATGTACGGTGTTTCTGTGCTGAGCGTGTGAAAGTATGTGGCTAGGTTGACATTGACGTCAAATATTATTTATCCATATAACATCACAATGTGTCTTTCTCTGTTTGTCCTTGTCTTCAGTTCCTGCCATGATCACATCTTACCCCAACACCACACGAGCAGAACAGGGTCACATGACTGAGATGAGCTGCACTGCTCACGGTGAAAAGCCCATCAAGGTTCGCTGGGAGAAGGAATCTCATATCATCAACCCAGACATGAGCCGCTATGTGGTTACTGTGAAGGAAGTGGGAGATGAGGTCATATCCACCCTGCAGGTGAGCAAAGACACCATCTACACTGAGAATGCAATCACACGCCTCATTTCCAAGACACATATTCAGGGTTGCCCTGGCCCTGGACATCATTTCCTGTCAAAAATCATCCACTGTTTGCACAAACTTATATTTGTGACCCTGGAGCACAAAAGCAGTCTTAAGTCGCTGGGGTATATTTGTAGCACTTATTGTCAACACGAAACTTGCTCTTACAACTCATTTATACTATGGTGATGTGACAGATATTCGAGTGGTATTCAATAAGACAAAAATACACGGCAAGACATGAGTTTATTCATTAGGGACTGATTGGATGGAAAAATGAGCTCTCAATATGCCACATTGTTCAAATGTTTTTTTTTTTTTTGAACATGAACTATGCAGTGTGCAACAATAATCTATTCAAATTTAAGTTTGAAGCATTGTTCATATGATCTGTGTGTTTTATATGTTGTATATGTAAATGTTGCATATGTTTTTTTTTAACTCAACAATACAATTATCTCAGAAATAAATACTCTTATTTTTAATCACAGATCATTGGCAGTCCAGTCAAATAAGTGTAAGAGTCAAAAAATTGATTTATGTGAATATCCAGGTTGATATTACCTCCAGTTAATTCATAAAAATAATTTAAAAATAATTTATGCATTTAGCAGACGCTTTTATCCAAAGCGACTTACAGTGCATTCAGGCTATACATTCATAATTATTTAAGGATATTAATTCATAATACCAGAAGTGGAAGGTCATGTCAAACGCATTGCATTGTGGGATATAGTACCTAGCACAGTATGCTCTGTTACATTCTGCACATTTTGGCCAAGGCAATAAATGTTTCAGGTTTCCATGCCTAGAGAAATTCCTTTTACTGTTCACCTGCAGGTATAGTTCAAGTACAGTGGGGGGGGGGGGGGGGGATTTAATTTTCACTCTAGTAAATTTCACAAATAATTACAAAGAAACAGCAAGTAACATGAAATTAAACAGGAAATTTAGATATTAAAAAAAAGATTGAACTTGTATTTTCTTTTAAAATGTACTCCAACAATCTTTGTTTTATTTATAACTTATGAATAATTTATTTAAAAAAAAAATAATAATAATAATAATTACAGTGTAGTGGTATGCTGTTTTTAAAATAGCTCAAGCCATGCACAGTACAGAAAGGCAAAAAGCACTAATTTGGTGATGGTTAATTTTTTTTCAAAATGACAATATATTTTAAAATCCATAAAATTTAAATGTATAAATAACAACAAAACAAAAGACACGTTTACCTTGTTATATAAAGAAGCTCTGCAAACACTTGATGGTTCCAGTAAGTATTATTCAAGGTTTTGCAGATCTGTGCAACTGTTTTGTTTAACATTGCACAAAAGATTACTCAGAAATCATGCTAGTCATTAGTAAGAATGTGCAGAATGTGTAAGTGTGCAGAATTTCTTTTTTTCATATTTGTTTCTGCAAATTCATCAAGCACATAATCTGGGATATTATGGT
The DNA here is from genome assembly GCF_001515625.1 of Sinocyclocheilus rhinocerous. NCBI lineage: Eukaryota > Metazoa > Chordata > Actinopteri > Cypriniformes > Cyprinidae > Sinocyclocheilus > Sinocyclocheilus rhinocerous. Next base: position 673,022 of record NW_015660895.1, read on the forward strand.
TGGAATAGCATGCAGGTGGATATTTACGCTTGTGCCACATTTACTTCATCTGAACATGATATGAAACTTCATAGACGCTTCGGTGTGTGTGTGTGTGTGTGTGTGTGTGTTACCTATTCTGAGGAAAAATCTAAGGAAATAATAGGAAACATACACTCTAAAAAATGCTGGGTTAAATAGAACCCAGTGCTGGGTAAAATAGGGACAAACCCAGCAATTGGGTTGTTTTGACCCAGCGGTTGGGTTACTACCCAGAAGGTTGGGTTAAACATTTAACCCAACCGCTGGGTCAAAACAGCCCAATTGCTGGGTTTGTCCCTATTTTACCCAGCACTGGGTTGAATTTAACCCAGCATTTTTTAGAGTGTATGGTTCAGTGTTCTCAAAAACAAGAAGAGTCATGGGAATTAGTCAAATCTTTATAAAACTATATGGATAATCTTTGTATTTTTTCTTATTTTTCAGCACTCTTACCTATTGTTTATAGATGAAGATAGATGTTTGTGCAGAACAACATTTTACAATGTATGCTGAGGGTCTTACTGCACTCTAACAAATGCTGGGTTAAAAAGGGACAAACCCAGCTATTGGGTTGTTTTGACCCAGCGGTTGGGTTGTTTTGACCCAGAGGTTGGGTTGCTTTGACCCAGCGGTTGAGTTCAAAACAACCCAACCGCTGGGTTTGTCCCTTTTTAACCCAGCGCTGGGTTATATTTAACCCAGCATTTTTTAGAGTGTGGAGTCATTTGTACACTAATAAATATAATCATTCAAATGCAATAGTTCAAAAGACCATACCTGACTCATAAACATCCAAATGAAATGATGAAATGACTTCAAAACCATTCTTATCCATGAACGAATGGAATGTGAACAGCAAAACTCCCAGAGCAATATCCAATATTCTATAGCATTTACCAAAATGCCTTTATGTACTAGTCAAATTATCACATTTTGTGTCTTCACAGATCTTGCATACCGTCAGAGAAGACTCTGGCTTTTTCTCTTGCATTGCTATCAACTCTTATGGTGAAGATAAAGGAATCATTCAGTTGATAGTACAAGGTAAAGTTGAATTTAAGATGCAATTGTTCCTTTTATATTAAATTAAGTTTTTATTTTATTTTATTTTTTAATGACAAAGTATGTTATTTATTGTCTAATCTCTACCAACATTTTTCCGAAGATCGCCCTGACCCTCCCGAGGTGGAGATCAGAGAGGTAAAGGACCGAACCATCGCACTTCGCTGGACAATGGGCTTTGATGGCAACAGCCCCATTACAGGATATGACATCAACTATAAAAACAAATCATGTATGAGGTTTTTTTTTTCCCCCCGGTCTCGATCTATTGTTATTATTTATATTCTTGTTGTTGTTAAGTATTGTTGTTATGCAGTCATATATATGATGTGTTTCAGAACTACTAGAAGCTAGTATTTATTAGCCAATCAGCATCTTGGACTGGAGCAATCTGTTTTTATGAAAAAGACGAATAGATATAAATCAAATAGATTGAGTTAATAAATCAGACTGAATGATCAATGTTTCATTTTTTTTTCACATTGGCTAAATTCTGTGTGTCAGTCATTCATAGAATGAACTTTGATTGTTACGTTGATTGGAAACTTTAAGTGGTTTGTTGGTTTGTTTTTATTTTTGGTATCTTTTTATATTACTACACCCTTTAAACTATGATAAAATGACTGTAACATAGCCTCTTGTGTCACTCTGTATTCCTCTGTATTTCTTTAAGCTCCATGGGCCTCATCTCAAATGACCAAAGACGTCTCCCCTCAGCTGAATCAGGCCACCATCATTGAACTCCACCCTGCTTCCACCTACAACATCCGCATGTTTGCCAAAAACCAGATCGGCGAAAGCAGACCAAGCAATGAGCTGACCATCACCACAGATGAAGCACGTGAGTATTCCTACAACTGAAAATGGTGTGAGCCTTTGTGAGGTTTTTCTATAGGTTTTCTTTTTATTATCTGTGCCGCCACCTAGTGGCTCAGTCCATTATTTTCTCTGTCTTTCCTGCATGTGATCAATCCAGCACCTGATGGCGCTCCTCAAGACGTGCAGCTGGAAGCAATCTCATCCCAAAGCATCAAAGTCACATGGAAGGTACAACCAAGGAACCACTTGTGTTGCTATAGTAGCCTATGCAAAATTGGCTAAATCCTGCTACATTTTTGAGGAATATTTTGGGTTTATGCTATATCAACAGTAGTGACTTAATGTTAATTATCACAGAACATTATGTTTAACTACCCCCTCTTTAAAATAAATAAATAACTTTTTTTTTTTTTTTTTTAACTGAGGTGACAATGGAGGTATACGTATATCAAGGCAGCATTCTGGAGGGCCAAAAAGCACAAATGTGAAGATCATATTTTGTTAAAGCTCTTACATGACTTCTTCATTAATAATAATAATAATAATAATACAATAATACAGTATGTATCATTTGATCTGTAACATTGTCTAACTCTCTTGAGGGTGAATTAACTTATGGTTTTGAGTTATTAAAATATTTAAATAGTTTGCTCCAAGGAAATAGGCCACTTCTGTTGTGATGTGTGTGGGTTTTTATTTATTTATTTATTTAACAGAGCCACTAAGTGGACATGAGGATAGAAAAAAATGAGATGGAGGAAATATTGAATTTCAATGCTTTTGTACACTCCAGAGAAATTTTGCATTCACTTGCAAAAGCATTAAAATATAGTTTTTCCTTCCACCTAATATTAGCTTAGTATAAGTTTGCTTCTTAAAACATGTATTGAAGCCAGAATGTTCCCTTCAAATAGTTTTTCAAATAGTTCTAAAGTAAATAAACAGAAGATGACAGAAGTGATTGGCTCTTTTAACTTAAAGGCAAAAGACCTTATTTTTCCCTACAACAGTTACATTTTCTCTTATTAATTTATTAATTTGAACTAAAAATGATGTTATTTTCTGTTGGTGAATGAAAAGAGTATAGGAATATGGTAAGGAATGGGATGTTGAAACTGCCACAGCGGTTTGTTAAATAAATCTAAAAAGTTAAAAGTGGTTGTAGGTCCCAACACTTTTCCATCACTAGAGAAGTGCTTACTTTAGGAATTTGGAATTCAGCCATGTGTTTCTGATGTTACAATATCTATTCTTTTTCCAGCCCCCCCTCAAACACTTGCAGAATGGTTTGATCCGAAGCTACCAAGTGTGTTATCGGGAGTTTGGGACAGGGGGCAGCCCACAATACAACACCATCAATGTAGACACCACAGGGGACATTGAAACGCTCGCCCTGGATAACCTGAAGAAGTACACCCAGTATGAGGTGCGGGTGCAAGCAGCCAATCGGGCAGGCATGGGTCCCACCTCGGAGGAAATCACCATCACCACGCTAGAGGACGGTTAGTCACTTTATGATTCCCACATTTATTGTATCAGTGGTTCCCTTTCAGTCGGTCACTCTCGACGTCACGTCGGATGACCGACGAATTGGGATCTCGCTTAGAGAGACCAATCTACTTCGAGTGTAAACTAAACGAGCCAATGCACATTGGCATGCGATTATTGCATCCAACTGCCGCTGATCACAGCGTGAGTATAAGTAGGCAGCAGATGGTTCCCTCCTTCAGGGAACGAGGGTTACATACGTAACCGAGACGTGTTTCTTAATGCATTTACATGCTTTGCTTTGTGGCATGAAACAAACCCCATTTGAAGCTTAATTAATTAATTACTCACACCTATTGGCTTTCAATTTTATCTGCAAGATATAGCAATGCACATACATATTGTGTGATTACATGATAGATAATATCACATTTATTAACTAACACTGTCCTGTTTTCGTTGGCAGTGCCCAGTCGCCCACCTGAGAACGTTGTGACAACAGCTACAACCCCTGAGACTATCTCCCTGTCCTGGTCTGCCCTGCCCAAAGAAGCGCTCAACGGCATGCTGCTTGGATATCGTGTCATCTACTGGGCCAACCTACCTGATGGAGGTCCGGCAGGGTTATGACCCTTTCAGTTTCTGCAGAGATTTTCTTACTTTTATGCATAATTATGAAGCACACAGATGTCCCCCCCAGTTTCCCATTCCTAATTCATAGATAAAGATAGTTATAGATAGTTTCTATTGTTTTAGTTTGCAGAGGCCTGGGTTTCAGTTCTGCCATTTAGCATCTCAGAATGATTTCTGAAGGATCATGTGTACTGAAGACTGGAATAAGGATTCTGATCATTCAGTTTTGCCATGCTGATATGCATGCTTACACATAATCAGTATGCTTGCAAATAGTTATCAATAATTGATAAATCATTTATAATTTTTGCATATACTTTGATAATTGTAAACTCTTATTAAAGGTACTGTAGCAGTGTACCATGGTATAGCGATGGCATCAGGTGGTAATACCATAGTACCTTTCAAATTCATACACTCTGGTATTTACATAGTGCTTCAAGGTACTTCAGAGATGTATGTTGTTTTACAGAGTATCTCCAAAAAACACAAAAAGGGGTTTTATAAGTACATTTTTAATGTCATGAAAATATGATTGCTGATATTTATGATATATGTGCATCTTCTAATGTATATGAAATACTGACCTGTCAGGCACTATACTGTGTTTTAATGACTTACTCGTGAACATTATTAAAAAGTGATGCAGTACATTTTGGACATGCAATATCAATTCAATTGCATTTCTGACCTCTAGAGGGCATGGTGGCTTTGCTTTAGGAGACAGAAAGTGAAAAAACAACAGAGGGCAGTAGATCTACAGTAGAAGCACAATACTTAATGGTCAAATTGGCTACATTTAGATTTACAAATGCTTTTATCCAAAGTGACTTACAGAGTAATTTCTGGAATGAAGGTGTTACCATTTCTTTGGTGCAATTCCCTGTATACATGCAGTACCTGAATCTCAGTAGCAGGGAGCACCCAGCAAAAAGAACATTGGCCATTTTCCAGGCTGCACTGCAGAGCCATTAATAATTGAACTACAATAAGGTATTGATGTACATTGATTGATGTACAAGGTATTGATTCAAGGGTAAAAAAATAAAAATGGAGACACAGCAATCTGTATATTGTAGCATTATACAGGACACAGTGACCGATGACTATGCAAAATGTAATTAATTGTCCAATGCAAATGATAATGAAGGGTAACTCAAATATATAAATCTTTGGTATCTTGGCAAATCTGAGCACATTTTAAGACACTGTTGAAACTCTAAAAAGAGACATGTGAAATTCCTAAGGAGCAAAACAAAATTTGGGGGAGATCATTTAGTGTAAGCATAAGTCTCCATTTACTTGCATTTTGATCTAGGAGAAACAGTTGAGCCCCCCCCCCAGATCAGTTAACATTTTGTGTGTGTTGCAGAACTGGGAGAGATCAGGAACATCACAACCACCAAGCCTTCACTAGAGTTGGAACGGCTGGAGAAGTACACCAACTACAGTATCCAGGTCCTGGCCTTCACTCGAGCTGGAGACGGAGTCCGTAGCGAGCAGATCTACACACGCACCAAAGAGGACGGTGAGACTAACTCCGATTGCACATACTCTCATGTTATTTATTTTACATATATAAAAGTTATGTGACTCCCCTGTCTCAGTTTAATCTACAGAAACAATAAAAAGGCAATGTCCCACAAGCCAATTTTCATTTACCAGCCCCAAGTCCATGTTATCAATGGTTATTCTGTACCCACCATGGGGTTTTCTGCAATTCTACTACACTTAAATGACACTTTTTCTAAGTTAAGCTGCAAATGGACAAATGCCTTCTACAGCATACTCTGATAAAACAGAGTACATATTCCCACACTAAAGTCAGTCCCAAAATTGCATACTATTTCATTCTATTACAGTTCTCCACTTTATGTTCTTGCTCTTATTTTGTCAATCAGTGACTGGGAATTGGAGAGAACTGTCAGAGGAAGTAGTCTGTTTGTTACCAATCTTCCATTCTTAATCAATAAGTGAAACAGAACTCAGACAGAAACAACAAAAACCATTACCAGGAGTCCAGTGCAAAATCAAGCTGGTTCGAGTTGACTAGTGGGATATACTGCCTTAAGTAAGCTATTTGTAGATTGACTCCTTTGCTCATTGCACAGATGTCTGAACCCAATGACAAAACCAGTACAAATGGAGAGTGGTGATTGGAGTGTTTGGGGAAATTGTGTGAAATCACACATCTCAGCTTTCTATGAAGTTAGAATAGAACAGCTGTAGGTCACTTCCTTTGTAGCATACAAGGTGTCTTTTCTAGAGCTTCTCCTCACCAAATTTGATTGTTTCTCCTGCTAAAACCAGTTCCTGGCCCTCCGGCTGGAGTTAAGGCAGCTGCTTCAACAAGCTCGGTGGTGTTTGTTTCCTGGCTTCCTCCACTCAAACTCAATGGAATCATCCGGAAATACACCGTCTTCTGTTCCAACCCGTACCCCACGGTGAGCTTATCTGCAGCTCTTTGTGACTTTGCACAGCCCCACATGGCCCCTCAAACTTAATTATTTAAATTCACCAAAACTGAACAAAACTTTCATTGAATTCTCAGGAATTACGACAGTGATTCCCTGACCTTGTTCCTGGAGGCACCCCAGAAGTACACATGTTGGATGTATCCCATATCTGACCTATACATTTAAGGTCTTGAAGTCTCTACTAATGAGCTGATGAGTTGACCCTGATGTGTAATTAGGAGGAGTTTCGAAATATGTAGAGTTGATGTGCCTCCAGGAACAAGGTTGAGAAACAAGTAAGAGAACACTTTACCATGTAGCTCCTACAAAAAGGCTATGGGTTTGGGATACTTGAATGACCTACTACATTTGCCAATGCAGTTTCAATGTTTATTATTGCTTAATGCATAGAGCTGCTTCTTCTTCTTCTTCTTCAATAGTAGGCAAAGTTGAGTATATATCACAGTATGCTAAGGCTGAGCAACTCTGGACCAACTCTGAGTTTAGCCCCAACCCTGATCAAACACACCTAGCTGTCTGTAGTTTTCCAATAATTCTTAAAATCTTCATTAACTGATTGGTTAAGGGTTGGAGCCAGAGTTGCCCACCTCTGCGGTCTGCTGTAAGCAGTACCGTATTCCATTTTGCAGCACTTTTTTTTGTAAGTTAATGCCCTAAATAAGTGGTGTCCAAGCCTTCAAGCAGAGTTTACCTCATGCCCTTATTAAACACACCTGAACTCAAGGTCTTCAGGGTCAATAGAAACTAAAACTGTGCATCAAAGTGGCCCTCCAGGAGCAGGATTGGACACCTCTGCATTAAATGTAAAAACTAGGCAGGAGTGCTTTCTAACGAATATAATTGTTTTGTTTTTCTTATGAAAACTTTTAATTGGGTATCATTACAGGTGATCAGTGAGTTTGAGGCTGCACCTGATGTTTATTTCCGTCGTTTGACCAACCTGAATCAGAACTGGCAGTACAGCATTTGGGTTGTGGCCGTCACTGCGGCGGGCCGTGGGAATGCCAGTGAAATTATCACCGTAGAGCCCCAAGCTAAAGGTATGCAAGACTGGCTCGTGGCAATCAATCACCCTTTCTGTAACTTTTAGTGTGTGGTAGAGTCGGGATACACCATATTGTACCATTAACAGAACCAATTTGACATAGAAGAGTTTGTATGAGAGGCTTTGTCCACCATTGTGATGGCATTGTTGGTTTCTTAAGCCCCTGCACGAATCCTGACGTTCAGCGGCACTGTGACCACCCCCTGGATGAGGGACATTGTCCTTCCATGCAAAGCAGTCGGAGACCCTCCTCCAACCATCAAGTGGCTGAAGGGAAAGTATGTTTGATTTCTATATTCTTTACATTTATAGATAGAACATACTTTGCTTTCTCTGTTTTGGCCAAACAAACACTGTTGCGCTTGATTAATATGAGGTTTTGCATTAAAAGATTAGTTCACTCCCAGAATAAATATGTCCTGAGAATTTACTCACCCCCATGTCATCCAAGATGTTCATGTCTTTCTTTCTTCAGTCGAAAAGAAAATTAAGGTTTTTGAGGAAAACATTCCAGGACTTTTTTCCATATAGTGGACTTCAATGGGAGACAACGGGTTGAAGGTCTAAATTGCAGTTTCAGTGCAGCTTCAAAGGGCTCGAGGAATAAGGGTCTTATCTAGCGAAACGATCGTCATTTTCTAAACAAATAAACATTTATATACTTTTTAACCGCAAATGCTTGTCTTGCATTAGCTCTGCGATGACTTCACGCATTGTGTAATCAGGTTGGAAAGGTCAAGCGCAGTTAACCTTCGTCTGTGTATTTCGGTTATAAAAGGTAGGGTAGGGCGAAAAACTCAATCTCATTTTCTCCTCCAACTTCAAAATCGTCTGACATCGTTGTTTTACCATTTTTGTAAAGGGTGTCGGTACTTCCGTCTACGTCACATGTGACCTTTCCAACGTAACTACTTAATGTGTGACGTCGAGCTAGTGCAAGATGAGCATTTGTGGTTAAAAAGTATATACATTTTTCTTTTTTTTTTTAGAAAATAATTGATCGTTTCGCTAGTTAAGACCCTTATTCCTCGGCTGGGATCGTGTAGAGCCCTTTGAAGCTGCATTGAAACTGCAATTTTGGTCTTCAACCTGTTGGCTCCAATTGAAGTCCACTATATGGAGAAAAATCATGGAATGTTTTCCTCAAAATTTCTTTTTGCCAGAATCAGGAAATTTGTATTCTGGAAGTGAACTAAGCCTTTAATATATAGTCATTTTGTAAGTCTTGTCAAATTGTTTTCATTTAATAAAGACACCAGAAGTGCAGTGTCTGTGCATGAAACTGCAAACACCTGATTAATTCATTCTTGTGAATCACACTTGCTATGAAACTGATAATGTTTTCATACAGTAATGTGACACCAGCTCCGGTTTCAATCGATGGTCGCCGAAGTGCTCACAGCAATGGCAGCTTTGTTATTCGCACTGTCAAAGCAGAGGACTCTGGGTACTACAGATGTGTTGCCAGTAACAACTGGGGTTCGGATGAGATCATGCTAAACCTTCAGGTCCAAGGTGTGTATGAGATCAGATATTCAAAAAATCTTAATGTGGAAATCTATGAAATGGCTGGATTGCATCCTTGAAAATTCACTGAACAATGTGACTGCTCCTTTAGTAGCTGACACCGTTTTTGTGTTCACTCTCAAAATGTTTCAGTACCTCCGGACCAACCGCGCCTCACAGTGACCAAAACCACAACCACCTCTATCACACTGTCCTGGATCCCTGGAGACAATGGAGGAAGCTCCATCAGAGGTTAGACTGCACTGATATTTATATTCCATATATTCATCCACTTATTCTCCACTGTGTGACAAATATGGAACACTATCCACCTAGACCTGTCAAATGCTTTAAACCGAGATTTATTTCACACGCTGTAATATTTTAATAAACTTGAAGGTCAGGTTTGTATAGTAGGTGCTCTGTATCAATTTACAGCGCCCATAAAAGTGAATAAAATAAAGTGTGGCATTTGGGGTTTATTTTAAAAGTGGTGTGGTGTTCTTTGTTCAGGCTACATTCTGCAGTTCTCTGAGGATAACAGTGAAGAGTGGGGCAGTTTCTCCATCAGCCCCAGTGAGCGGTCTTATCGTCTAGAAAACCTAAAGTGCGGTACTTGGTACAAATTTACTCTGACTGCACAAAATGCAGTTGGACCTGGACGCATCAGTGAAATCATTGAAGCTAAAACCCATGGGAAAGGTATGAATATTTTATAATATATATATAGTTATTTATGCTTATCACTAGTGGCTAAAATTCATGACAGATAACTGAATGGTAGCCTAATTGAATTGTAACCTATTGCTGATTCAAAGCAGGCTATGAGCAATTATGCCCTTGAGCGAGGTGTACAAAAATCTCTTTGCAATAAAACCACTAGTTTATAATACTCTTTTCATTACCGCATTCACATACAAGTTGAAACAAGTTAGGAGATCATGTTAAAGTTTTGTCCTTTTCTTATGAATGGCCAATAACAAAATCTGAGAACACTATTTTTTTAAAACATAATGAATAAAAATGTGTAAATGTGTAAATTAGTGGCCATTAATTCACGATAAATGTTTTACACAGTAGTCTGCTGTCACATGACATGAAATAGTATGTTAGCATGCTATTCCGATCATAGCCATGATTTGCTACTTGCTAATTAATGGGGAGGGTCATTCTTATTCCAGATTACATTTAATAAGACACAAAAAAATTGTATGTACCCCTGAGCATGTCATCAGTACTTTTGGTCTGTTTTCCCCGAATGTGTATACTGTGTCTGCTTTAAGTTTATTTCTAGGAGTAGACTAGCATACAGATGTTGTTAAAGGGGTCATATGATGTTGCTAAAAAGAACATTATTTTGTGTATTTGCGGGCTAGAGTGAGCGGAGGCTGGCTTGAGTGAGTGGTGGCGGGCGGGCTTGCGGCAACCACATGTGACAACCCCGGGCTGGACTTCGCTTCGTTCACGATGAAAGCCGATCCGGGGATCCTCAGCGCGAAGTTGATGTATTTCCTCAGCGACCAGCACGGATCAGCTCCAGGCATG
>NW_015660895.1:683640-703549 GCF_001515625.1 Sinocyclocheilus rhinocerous
CAACAATACTTCAGCGAGAATAAAAGTTACGCCTTCTTTTTTTGCGTGAACATTTGGGCGGTGTTATGCAAATCTTCCCACATAGTGAGGTAGAAATGTGTGGGCGTGTTAGAACGAGCCGTTTTAGGTAGGCGTGGTTGACTCTTAACTTTTATAAAGAATATCTCTTTGAATTTGAGACTTTAGTCTTTGCAACTTTACAGATCTTCTTTATGCGCCAAGAGCTTGTAACACTCCAAAGAGAAAGGAAAAATTGAAATCGCATCATATGACCCCTTTAAAGCTGAAAGACATGGGATGTGTCCGAAATCACCCCCTATACCCTTACATAGTGCACTATTTGAGTGATGTCCAAAACCTAGTGGACGATATCAAATCCACTAATTCGGTCCCATAATGCACTGCAATAACTCTAGTGTCACCTGTGGTGCACTGCAATAGTGTACCACCAATGTACTCTTCCATACTGGTGTAAGTTCATTTTTACTAAATTATTTAGTTGATAATTAAAGGTTATGCAAGCTAGTTGTCAACTGATTATTATTATAAAGCAGCAAAAGATGCAGACCTTCCAGCACACTTAGTGTCTAATTTCGCTCACTTGTTTTCATTAACTCTTTAAAGTGAGCTATATTAGTGGAGTAATGTAGGGAATAGTCAATGAGTGTAGTGGGGCAATTTCTGACAAACCAATGTCCTACATCTTATTTTGGTTTCATGGGATTGTTGATCTTGGATTGTTAACGGCCTGCTAAATAACTACTTAGGCCATAGATTTGATTGTTAATCATCATTTGCAATCAAAGTTTGACAGTTTTCTCTAACTTCAGAGTTACATTATCTCTCACTTCTCCACATTATCAGAGCCACAGTTTGCCAAAGATCATGAGCTTTTCTCAAGTATTAACTCTACCCGTGTGGAGCTCAACCTCATTGGCTGGAACAACGGCGGCTGTCCGATCGAGTCCTTCACACTGGAATATCGACCGGTGGACACAACGAAATGGACCATGGTGAAGCGAGATTCTCTCACCAAGAACCACATTGTCTACGACCTACAGGAGGCCACCTGGTACGAGCTCCAGATGAGAGTGGGCAACAGTGCAGGAACAGCAGAGAAGAGGGTTCTGTTCGCCACTATAAACGTGGATGGCAGTGAGTACTAGATCTTATAATACCACACAGGGTCAAAATCATTGTCGTCTCAGTTCAGTCTTTGGAAGCAGTTGCTTAAATGGATTGACCAGCAAGACTTCCAGCTAACATCAGATCTTGTCGTCTAACCAGCACTTTTTTAGTGCTGTCAAACGATTAATCGCGATTAATCGCATCCAAAATAAAAGTATTTGTTTACATAATATATGTGTGTGTACTGTGTATATTTATTATGTTTTAATGTATGTATATAAATGTACATGTATATAAATACTAACACATGCATGTATATATTTAAGAGCAATGAGTTTATATATTAAATATATTTATATATAATATAAATTATATAAATATATACATGTAAATACATGTCAATATTTTTAAAATATACCTGTATACTGTACATGTGTGTATGTATATGTACATAATAAATATACACAGTACACACACATATATTATGTAAACAAAATATTTTATTTTGGATGCGATTAATCGCGATTAATCATTTGACAGCACTACACTTTTTGCTGGAGAACAGCATGGGCGATGTTGATCTACCAGTCAGACCAGCACTAAATCAACACTAACCACCATAAACCAGTAGAAATTAACTAAAAATCGAATTGATCATAACTTGGTTATGACCAGACTTTTAAAAATCAAAACCATCCCACAGCTTCTCGATCTTCTATCTCCAGGCACGATTGCTCCATTGCCAAAGACTGTGGACCCCAGCCAGGAGAATAGGCAGGGCAATGAGGGACTTAAAATGATGGTAACAATCATCTGCATTCTGGTGGCAATTTCCATGGTCTTCGTTGTTCTTCTGGTATTGAGGAGGAGAAGAAGAGAGCAGAGGCTCAAGAGATTACGAGGTGTGTGGACACATGCCATATCTAGTGAACAGAACATCATACCTACTTGATGATACTCTGATTCATTTCTTAATACACTCTTAATATCAAACAGTATTCTGCAATTCATTACTTTTTAATTTCTCTTAATTCAACAGATGCAAAGAGCCTGGCAGAGATGCTAATGAGGTAAATAACAATTGTAATAGTATTGGCCTATAAATCAGTGCATTTTGTCATAAAGCAGTGCATGTAATTGTTTTATGTTGTTTGGATGTGTATCTCCAGTAAAAATGCACGTACACCAGACACTGTGAACAAGCAGCAGCAGACTCTGAGGATGCACATCGATATCCCACGTGCTCAGCTACTCATCGAGGAGAGAGACACTATGGAGACAATCGGTAAGAGACCATTGTGTAACATTAGTAGTTTACCTTTCCCTAAAGGCCCTGAGATATCCTTCAAGTGAAATTGAAGACCGAACTGGTGTGACCATTTCGCCAGAAAATCAGTCCAAAACAAAGTTTGTTTGCAGTTAATTTGGGAGTTTGAAACTGGAAAGGTTGGTGTGTTAAAACTTTCTCTCAAAACTTGTCTTGTACTGTTTGTGCTAACATGAATGATACCACCTCAAATCATGTGGCTTGTTAAGCAGAGGTGTGCTATTACTTTTCTTTAGCAATGCAAAAAAAAGCCAATAACACCCACCACTCATAAACAGTATATTGCTTGATGGTGATCTTCTCTACTTTAATTAACCTGTTTGCCTCTGTCTTTCAGATGACCGCTCCACAGTGCTGTTGACGGACAATGACTTTGGAGAAACATCTAAACAGAAGTCCTCAACCGTCACCCATACAGTGCATTACCAGTCTCTATCTCAGGCCACTGGACCACTAGTAGACGTGTCTGACGCTAGACCTGGTACAAGTAAGAACTGAACTAGTCTGCTTGGTTATGTTGATGTCATAACTTCTCATAAAGCTGCCTATTTGTTTAGATGACTTAATAGAAACAAGGTTGCTTATACACTGTGTTTGACATCAACAAACTGTCCAGGAGTAGTCTATAGAAGATGCAGTACATCTCAATTTACTATCAGATGTAAATAGTCTACTAGATCAGAATTTGTGAATCTCAAACCATAATGTGTTTAAAGAATGCCATAGAATATTAATTATGTTTAATTTTTCTGCTTCTTTTTTTTTATATTAAGTCTCAAATGATGCTCTATACTCCTACCCAAAGCACAATAAGTGGACACATACCATACCTTGTAACCATGTTATTATTTTACTTTAGCCCAGTGGCCGATCATTTGGAGCATTCCTAGAAAGTAAAAGATTTTTGCATCCATATTTGACCTCAAAACATATAACTTCACATGCATCTGTAAGGTGCGGATTAACCCTCTGGTGCTCTTCAGTCACTTTTGACCGAAAAATCTTCTGTTTTGAATTTTTAAAAATCACAGCTTCATCGGAATGGTACGAAACTTGGTGACGTTTATGGCATTTGGAATGTGAACACACAAAAAAATTAAGGGCATGATTTGAGTGGTGGTCGTAAAAAAAAAAAAAAGTCACACTTGTGGTCTTCGGTCAAAAATGACCGACCATAGGAAATTAATGGGAAATCGACAAATCTGACACAATGCAGAAAAAATGTACACAGCAATGACAGGGTGAAACTCTAAAACATCAACAGTGCAAAAACCAACACATCCACTCACACACACATGCGTACACACACACTTATACACACACACACACCTATGAACTGGTGTGACTGTAACACAACAAATATGTAAAATAAAAGCAATATTTTTAAAAATCACAGCTTCATCGGAATGGTACGAAACTTGGTGACGTTTATGGCATTTGGAATGTGAACACACAAAAAAATTAAGGGCATGATTTGAGTGGTGGTCGTAAAAAAAAAAAATAGTCACACTTGTGGTCTTCGGTCAAAAATGACCGACCATAGGAAATTAATGGGAAATCGACAAATCTGACACAATGCAGAAAAAATGTACACAGCAATGACAGGGTGAAACTCTAAAACATCAACAGTGCAAAAACCAACACATCCACTCACACACACATGCGTACACACACACTTATACACACACACACACCTATGAACTGGTGTGACTGTAACACAACAAATATGTAAAATAAAAGCAATAATTCAACTTCAATGCAGTAAAAAAAAAAGTGGACAGCAAGGAAGGGGTTACATTCTAAAACATCAAGAGTGCAAAACAGACACACTCACTCAAACACACACTCACTTACACACACTCACAGACACACACACAAACATACTCAAATGAATTGGTATGGCTATAACCATATAGCCAAAACGAGTAAGAAAACTGAAATAAGAGGTCATATCGATCGGAACACAGTTCCAGCACGTAGCTCACTTCTAACGAGCTGGTTATCTGAATCGCAAGGACTGGAATTGGGAACTGCTGGGCTACATCATGTGGCATTCACCGGTGAGAAAACTTTAAAAGTACTACAATACCAGGAAGGAAGATCAGGTTGTTGATGTTTGTCTGCCATTCTCGCTCTGTCTGCACAGTGTGCGTGAACGCGCTGATGACGTATCCTGTCTGCGCGAACTGGGTGCGCAGAGGTATGCAGATACATATGTTGATAGGCAGGTAGGAAAGCCAATTAAAACGCTCGGATCGAGCGTTTTGATTGGACGAACATTTCTTAGTTCTACGCCTTCCACAGAATATATAAATACATATAAATACATTTAGACCACTTAACTTAATGATTGCTATTGGGATGTGAAGAGACTTTCAACCAGCATAACAAAAATGTTTCTGAAGACAATTACCTATTGCACCTTTAACATGAAATACTGCATTCATTGAAAAGTAATATAAAAATATATTTAAATTTTTTTATGATGATTTTCAATGGGCAGAAATTTATCATAATCATTGCATAAATATTAATTAGTGCCATGAAATTATCTCAAAATACAAAATAAATAATATTATTGAACAAAAATATATTACATTGATTTTACTGGGGCGAAAAAAGTAAAATTTCATGTGTCCGGTCACTTTTGACCGTGAAGATCACAAGTGTGACTCCCAAATGAGGAGCACCAGTGCAGATACCCCAATGAAATATTACTCCAGTAGACGTATAAGTACTTCTTTTATATTTTACTTGAGTAAAAATAAAACGGCACTTCTTTTTGAACATGCTTAAGTATTAAATATAAAAGTACTGAATGGTATATAGTATAATGTATAGTATAAAGCCCCAGTACTGTCTTACTAATTATAGGAAAGTACATTTTTTGTTTGTAATCAAGGATCTTTGTGCAGTAGTGATGTAGAACTGTAATGCAGTCAAGACATGGATTTAATCATCATCTTAGAATGTCTAAAGTTGAATTGGATACCTCAATGTATTAGATTAATGCATTGTCCTATGCACCTCTTGCCTGTCCGTTATCCTGAATAATCATCATAAACATGCTTTCATTTCACATCACGCCATTGAGTATGACCTGAAAGAATATTGAGGTTGCCTCTATCCAGTCCTATGATTTGAATAACATGTACAGCACATGAACGGTTTAATTGAGTTCACAGGAAGTGAATATCAGCTTTCTCTGCTCACTGACGGCTTCAGTGGAGCTGAACTGAAGAGGAGCATTTCTTGAGACTGGTCGTGATTACAATCATTGATGATTCAGGTGGATTCGCCAGCATTGACTTAAAGGAATAGTTCACCCAAAAATGCTAAATTCTGTCATTACTGACCCTCATGTCGTTCCAAACCCGTAAGACCTTCGTTCATCTTCGGATCTAAATCATTCATTCGTTCATTTATTCAACAATTCTTCTCCCCCGAGTTACGTCTTCCGCCATTTTAGAGAGTTTCACAACGCATACGCACGCTTTCCCCTAAGCATAAACAATGCTGATTACACAGATTACGTTCATGCGCACTTTCTCCCCCGAACGTAAACAACGCTGATTACGTCGATTACGCTCTTGGGTACTCTCCAAAATGGTGGAAGACGTAACTCGGGGGAGAAGAATTGTTAAATAAATTGTTATTTTTGTTTTCTTTGCGCTCAAAAAGTATTCTCGTAGCTTCGCAAAACTGAAGTTGAGCCACTGATGTCACATGGACTGTTTTACCGATGTCCTTACTACGTTTCTGGACCTGGGAACATTACAGTTGCGTTGTTGTCTATGGAGGGTCTGAGAGCTCTCCGATTTCATCAAAAATATCTTAATTTGTGTTCCGAAGATGAACGAAGGTCTTACAGGTTTGGAACGACATGAGGGTGAGTAATTAATGACAGAATTTTCATTTTGGGGTGAACCAACCCTTTAAATAAATTGTTTACCCAAAAATGAAAATTCTGTCATGTTCACCCTCATGTCATTCAAACCCATGACTTTTATGGAGTTCCAAAAGAATGACTTTTACAAAGTTCTTTTCTCTATTTTCAAGGTGTTTTATGGAGTATTATGGCTCTTTACAGTACATTGAAATATTATGTAAATACAGTGGGTTGTATGGTAATCAGTACCATAGATACAATTGAAGACAAAAGTTTACATACACCTTGCAGAATCTGCAAAATGTTAATTATTTTACCAAAATAAGAGGGATCATACAAAATGCATGTTACTGTTTTAGTACTGACCTGAATAAGTTATTTCACATAAAAGATGTTTACATATAGTCCACAAGAGAAAATAATAGTTGAGTTTATAAAAATGACCCCGTTCAAAAGTTTAGATTCTTAAAACTGTGTTGTTACCTGAATGATCCACAGCTGTATTGTTTAATGATAGTTGTTCACGAGTCCCTTGTTTGTCCTGAACCGTTAAACTGCCTGCTGTTCTTCAGAAAAATCCTTCAGGTCCCACAAATTCTTTGATTTTCCAGCATTTTTGTGTATTTGAACCCTTTCCAACAATGACTGTATGATTTTGAGATCCATCTTTTCACACTGAGGACAACTGAGGGACTCATATGCAACTATTACAGAAGGTTCAAACGCTCAAACAGTCCCTCAGTTGTCCTCAGTGCGATCCGCAGTGTTGTCCTCCATGTGAATCATTGTGAATCATTCAGGTATTAAGAATCAAGTGTATGTAAACTTTTGAACGGGGTCATTTTTATAAATTCAACTATTATTTTCTCTTGTGGACTATATATGTTAAATGTCTTTTTCAGGTCAGTACTAAATAAACAATAACATGCATTTTGTATGATCCCTCTTATTTTGGTAAAATAATTAACATTTTGCAGATGTATGTAAACTTTTGACTTCAGCTGTATACCTGGCATATCAAAGTACCACGGTATCATCATCTGATACCATCACTACACCATAGTATAACCACAGTAGTTTTTCATAAAGGAGGGCAGAGATTTGGTTCACTTTGCGCTGATCACTTTGTGCCGTATTAACGTGTACTGTATGTCTCTGTTTCCTCAGACCCCACTGCCCGCCGCACGGCTAAAGCAGGTCCCGCCACACGCAGTCGATACGCCAGCCAGTGGACCCTGAACCGACCACACCCTCCCGTCTCCTCACACACCCTCACTACTGACTGGAGGCTTCCCACACCCCGCGCCACGGGCTCAGTGGACAAAGAGAGTGACAGTTACAGCGTCAGTCCCTCTCAGGACACAGGTAACAGCCAACTGTTTCAGTTAAAGAAATCATGCATGAAAAAAAAAATAGTAATAGTATGATGTTCTATGAAAACACACTGTAACTTTCAGACCTGGAAATACGTGGCTCTAAATACATTTCTGCAACTCCATTATCACGTCCCTTACTGCACGTTTCGAGGCAGTTTCAAATGTCCAGTGAGTGGCGCTAAAATGCAGGTTCAATATGTGACCCTGGCACGTTTTTTTTTTTACGTTGATATAGGTACGTATTGCTGTGTTTTTATTACATTGCTTCAGGTACGTATACGGTGGTTGATAATTCAAATATCCGGGGAGTGTCGCTAAAAGTTAATGCTCTATCGTGTTGGAAATATCACCTACACCAAACCCAACCCTAAACCTACCCAATACAACAAATGCAAAACTGGTATAAAAACAGATTTGTTGATGCAACCGTGCCATTTGAACTTCCTTATATGCAGGTTTGAACTGTTTTGTGGAACCGTAATTTCACGGGATTCGTACCCAAGCTCTTCACCTCTCAAGTCGAACTCCATACTGCGTGAGCTACCGAACAAACCTACTGAATATAAAAACCCATACATATGAAGCTGGATATGAGACCCTAACGTTCAAAAGTATCAGTTTTTAAATGTTGCAGCATGTTACAATTGTTTTGAATTCATAACATGAATTAACATTCCCTCAAGTAATTGTGCGAAATTTAGGCTTTATTAATTGAAACTGTTGACCAGCAAATCGTACTTTGTGTGAAAAGGAATAAGAGTTTTACTGCCTCTAGTGTTTATTTCAACTGGAAACTGCAGCAATTCATTCATATGTATTGCAGAAATGCATTTAGAAGCACATATTTCCAATGAGTCTATGTTGCAAATGAGCCCTCTCCAGTCCATAAAGAGCCTAGTTTTGTTTCAAAATCTGTGACATTGTAACGGCATACAGATTGCAATAACACATGACCATCCATATTTACATGTTAACGCCTATTTAAGTATTCAGGTCTGAACCATTTTTGTCCATCCATTGAAAACAAACCTCAGTTGTTCTCGCGGAAGCGCAGACATGCTTGTGTGAAAGCATGCTTGGCCGTCCATTTAACACATTTGATGTGCCCTATGTTTGTCCATTGATCAGTGTTTATAGTATGTGACTAAAAGCCTAAATTAAATATTAAAGCGATCATGTGTCTTCAGAGACTTTGGATTAAACTGCTTGATTATACAGTATGTTTTTTGTACTTTTGGATTTGTGAACGTTTTGGTTACGTGGGCTTTAAATGAGTGGACAAAAATGGTGAGAGAACATTAAAGGGGTCATATGATGCGATTTCAATTTTTCCTTTCTCTTTGGAGTGTTACAAGCTCTTAGTGCATAAAGAAGATCTGTAAAGTTGCAAAGACTAAAGTCTCAAATCCAAAGAGATATTCTTTATAAAAGTTCAGAGTCAGACACACCTACCTAAAATATCTTCATTTGTGTTTCAAAGATGAACAAATGTCTTATGTGTGAAAAAGTTTAGTGTTACAAATGAGTGACTGATGTTTATTTTTTATAAAAATTCCTGCACCAACTATATTTGGACCCAACAGAAAACTCTCAAATCTTTAATTAAACTGTGTTGCTCATTTGACAAGCAAAGAGATTATCAGAGAGCATTTTCATAGAAAAATAGATGGTGGTCATGAAAAACGAAATTAGATTTTTTTTTTTTTTGAACTGACATTATCAGTTGAATGTATTACCAGAAGTCAGAATTAATGAAAAAGACAGCATGACACTGCAGTAACATCCCATGTAACCCAAGTGGACCAAAAGCTTTGTGAAATATAATGCCATGTGCGTTCTCTCTCACAGACCGTGCTCGCAGCAGTATGGTGTCTACAGAAAGCGCCTCCTCCACGTACGAGGAGTTAGCCCGTGCTTACGAACATGCTAAGATGGAGGAACAGCTGCGACACGCTAAGTTCACGATCACAGAATGTTTCATCTCAGACACATCCTCCGAACAGATGACGGCCGGCACCAATGACTACACAGACAGCCTGACGTCCAGCACGCCGTCAGAGTCAGGCATCTGCAGATTCACCGCTTCCCCACCCAAACCACAAGACGCCAGCCGGGTCATGAACATGGCCGTGCCCAAAGCACACAGACCCGGTAAGACCTGGCGACAAATACGGGGACGCGTCAACTTGCCTAGTCTCCAGTTCAAACTAAATTCTCAAACTGACACTGCTGTATCAAAATGAAGCTCAGTAAGAACTCTCTACTGTGTAGGCATCTTTAGAACAGCAACACTGTGCATATTCAGTACACACATACACCAATCCTGTTTTTTAGTAAATTATGTGAAAAGATGATCACTATTGATCACCATTTTATCTATAAATGAATTACAATGGGAAGTAATTTCCACTCTTTGGATGGTGGAGTTTAATTAACATTGAATCTCTACATGTTTTTTTTGTTTAAATATCCCCTATGTGCAAAACACAGTTGAAGTACTTTTTCTTTGCTAATTTGACATATTTCAGAGGAAGACATGATTTTCAAAAAGAGAAAATATACACTCTAAAAAATGCTGGGTTAAAAAGGGACAAAGCCAGCTATTGGGTTGTTTTGACCCAGCGTTTGGGTTGTTTTGAACCCAACCGCTGGGGTTGTCCGTTTTTAACCCAGCGCTGGGTTATATTTAACCCAGCATTTTTTTAGAGTGTAGGGAGGAACTTTAGGAATTGAATCAGGAATCGATTGGATTGTTAAAAAGTGAGCGTTACATATCAGAATGGAGCCAGGTGGTTGAAGAGGAGGAATTATGGAAATGTGTGTTGTGTGAATATACATTTAGGCAGTGTAGTTTTCACATTAGAATTTACTTTGTGAAGTCTATTGCATGTAAAAGTTTATGTACACTTCTGGTCAAAAGTTTGGAATTATTAAGATGCTTTTCAAGGAAATCCAAAGCTCACCAAAGCTGCATTTATTTAATGAAAAATACAGTAAAATTGAAATATTGCAAAATATTATTACAATTTAAAATAAAGTTTTCTATTTAAATACATTTTAAAATGTAATTGTCAGCAGCCAGTCTTCAGTGCTGCATGATCCAGAAATCCTGCTAATATGCTGTTTTGGTGCTTAAGAAACATTTCTTCTTATTATCAATGTTCAAAAGTTTTTGCTGCTTAATTTATTTTTATTTTTATTTTTTTGGAAATTGTGATAAACTACCATTTGATGTAATTAAAAAATAAAACATAATTTTTAAGAATTTTTAGAAGTGTTACATTTTATTTAGCATGAATGCATTAAATTGAACAAAAGTGATAGTAAAGACATTTTCTATTTCAAATAAATGGTATATTTTTTAACTTTCTATTCATCATAGAATGTAGATTTTTTTTTTGCATGGTTTCCACAAAAATATGCAACAAAAAATGCACCAAATCAGCATATTAGAATTATTCCTGAAGAAAATGAAAGACTTGATTCAGCTTTGTCATCACAGGAATACATTTATATATAAAATATATTCAAATAGAAAACAGCTATTTTAAATTTTAAAAATATTTTGCAATGCAAAGTTTTGCTGTATTTTTCATCAAATAAATGAGCCTTGGTGAGTTACTCTCTAAATTTTAGTTTTAGAGTCTAAAACATTAGTGGCCAGATTTACTAACAGCTTGCACCAGCGCAAACCGTATTTTGGCGTTAAAATAGTTCTGTCAGGATTTACTAAAGACGTGCAGTGAAGAATTAGCGCTGAAAAGGCGTGGACACAGTTATGTTTGTGCCTGACATTATTGAATATGCATTTGGAGTTTCCCTTTCAGATGCAAAATTTATGGGAGGAGATATTAAAATGAATCACGCAGCGCGATTTACTAACGTTTACGCTCATCAAATTACTGGTATTTGCGCCATTATTAACGGCCAACAAAAAGCACGTCTTAAAGCAGGTGTTAATTTGCGCTGCTCTTGGTAGATTGCGCTGGTCATTATGGAAATGATCTGGCTGTGTCTGTGTTAATGTGCGCATTGTCAGTAAACCACACGCAGAATTTTCCCCTCCCATCTGAGCTTTTATGGAATTGCGCTCTAATGCTAAATTGCCCTGTTGAGTAAATCTGGCCCTAAAAATCTTTATTGTGTTGGCGCTGATAGTCTCCTGGGCAGTGCACCAATGCGCTTTGGACGTCCCTAGTTAGAGTACTGGCTTGCGAACCTTTCCTGATCCCTTCCCAATCTCTCTCTCACACTTTGCTTCCTGTCTGTCCTATCATAATAAAAAGGCAAAAAAAATAAAATTCCAAAATTTTGACCAGTAGTGTATGCGTGCGAGCTTTCTTACGTATTTTCCACACGTTCCTCGGTTTACCTGTTCACCAGTCAGCTATCACTCTTGCAGTGTGCTATCAATTCCTGTGTTGATGGGTACAGGCTTGAAGGTTGTTGTCCAAACACACTGCCATGTTCTTTTCGCATCAATGGGCTTTATGTGTCTGGGCCACCCAGGGCTGATTTTGGCCCCAGATGGTTCTTGAGTTACTGGTTAGAGTTTAGTGTTACTGTCTCATTGTGAATGTATCTAAGCGTTATGCCCCCAGACAGGAAGCCTTTGGTTAGTGAGAGCACCTGGGCAAATAGGGCCGATCTGCATCCTGTGCTGGGGAGGTATCATCTGTCTTTACAAAACAGCAGTTTACTATCACAATGGAGCTGTTGAATGTGATATGAACTTCAAGCACTGGCCTTATTGGAAAAGAGTTTATATAATACTGTATTCCACTAATTTAATCACCCAGATACTTAGAGAAACATGAAAACAAACAAATCCATTGAGAGCGAAAGTGAGGTTACATTAATTCTTGTCTGATCAAGCAATGGCTTCACGATCACAGAACTTTTTTATAGTATGTGTGAGGTATATCTGACATCTTTATCTTTGATTTAAATCCAGCTAGTTGTTTGGACAACTAGATGATTAGTCTATTACAACAATTTGTATGTATGCACAACCCAAGTATAGGCAGTGTGGCATCTCACTAGGTTTTGGAACAGAGCTCATGAACAATCAGTTGAATTAAGCAGTCACGGCAGTTGATTTTTAAAGAGATACATTCATAATTATTTTTAGAAAAGGAAACTTCAGTCTATGTTTAATAAAGTGGCTGACCATTTATCACTGGGTTTAATAAAGCCTATTAAACAAATTTAAATTATTAAATTTAACTCAGTTTTTAAAAAAAATCCAAACATTGAATAGAAAAGATTCATAATTACTAATTATTTATTTATACGGATTAAAAATCTAATTTTTGCTCAATTGTTTGTATGATGTTTTGTTGCCAATTGCAATGTAAACATTTTCTTCAATAGAGTAGACATTTTCAGTTATAGGTCCAAATTGTATATCGTATTATAAGTAAATTTGGAACTTTATATAGAAGGGTATAATGTAATGCACAATGGTAAGGAAATGGAAATAGGAAGATTTCCTAACAGGATAGGAATAAAAATTGGTGAATACTCGGTGAGAGTTTGAGATGTAGTTTAGTGATATGTAGTGAGATGTAGTTTAGTGATATGTAGTGAGATGTAGTTTAGTGATATGTAGTTTCTATCTTACTTTGTACTGCCCTAAAACAAATCTGCCCTATATCCTATCCTAAATCTATCCTACTCTACCCAATAGTAAATCTGTCTTGTCCTGTCCCTATGCTACCCTGAAGCTAACCTAAAATACCCTATCCTACCATAAAACAAATCTATCCATTTCTAAACATATTTTATCCTACCCTTTAACCTACTCTATTCTGTTCTGTCCTATCCTAAACCTGACCTGTTCTACCCTACCCTACCTTATCCTATCCTAAAACTCTCCTGTCCTGTCCTTTGCTGTTGATAGATCTTGAACCCAGAACATTCCTTTAAAGGATTAGTTCACTTCCAGAATAAAACATTTCCTGATAATTTACTCACCCCCATGTCATCCAAGATGTTCATGTCTTTCTTTCTTCAGTCGCAAAGAAATGAAGTTTTTTTTAAGGAAAACATTCCATGATTTTTCTCCATATAGTGGACTTCAATGGTGGCCAACGATTTGAAGGTTCAAATTGCAGTTTCAATGCAGCTTTAAACGACTCTACCTGATCCCAGCCGAGGAATAAGGGATTTTCTTAAATTTATATTTATATACTTTTTAACCACAAATGCTCGGCTTGCTGTAGCTCTGCGATGCGCATGTAGCTCACACATTGCGTAATCCTGTTGGAAAGGTCAGGCGCGGTTAGTTCTTCGTCTGTGTACTTCGGTTAAAAACGCCATCTCATTTTCTCCTCCAACTTTAAAATCGTCCGACATCGTTGTTTTACCTTTTTTGTAAAGGGCATTTGACATTTTTTTTACATGTTCACTTTGTAAACACTGGGTCGGTACTTCCGCCTACGTCACGCGTGACCTTTCCAACATCACCTAATAAAGACGCGCATCGCAGAGCTAATGCTAGCCGAGCATTTGTGGTTAAAAAGTGTATAAATATTAGGGATGCACGATATTATCGGACCAATATCGGAATCGGCCGATAATGGTTTTGAAATGGATATGAAAAATAATGCCGATATGTCTTACCTATAAGAGGAATACTTTAACTCACATGTGCTCAGGGTGTGCTAGCGATTAGATCACGTCAACAGTCCGATTAGATCACATCAGCAGTGTGGCTCATTCTTGAAGCAAAGTTTTGCCTGAATGGTGATTGGATTAACTGTTTTGGATGCTGCATTTAAACTGAGAATGCACGTACAGAATGACGCGTTTCAGAATTTTTACAACTCTTTTGCTTTAGACCAGGGGTGTCCAACTCAATTCCTGGAGGGCCGGAGCCCGGCAGAGTTTAGATTCAACCCTAATTAAACACACCTTAACCAACTAATCAAGTCATTCAGGCTTATTTGAAAACTACATGGTATATGTGTTGGAACAAAACTCTGCAGGGCTCCGGCCCTCCAGAAATTGAGTTTGACACCCCTGCTTTAGACCATTTACAAATGTTACATCATAAAATAAAATGTTAAGTTTACCACTGCATCTTTCTGAAAAAAAATGCAGTGATTTATATATAGTTTATTTATAGTTATTTTCAAATCTTCAATGTACTGTCATTATAAAATAACTTTATTATTGTTTATTTAATTCTAACACATAAGTTCCTGTTAAAAAATAATTATATATCAGTATCGGCATCGGCTATCGGCTATCGGCCAAAATTAGTTGAAAATTATCGGCATATCGGATATCGTCAAAAATCCAATATCGTGCATCCCTAATAAATAATAATCCCTAATAATTTTTTTTTTTATTCTTTTTTTTTTTTTTTAGAAAATTACCAATTGTTTCACTAGATAAGACCCTTATTCCTCGGCTGGGATCGTGTAGAGCCCTTTGAAGCTGCATTGAAACTGCAATTTGGACCTTCAAATCGCTGGCCACCATTGAAGTCCACTGTATGGAGAAAAATCCTGGAATGTTTTCCTCATAAACCTTAATTTCTTTGCGACTGAAGAAAGAAAGACATGAACATCTTGGATGACATGGGGGTGAGTAAATTCTCAGGAAATTTTAATTCTGGAAGCGAACCTCTCCTTTAAAGACTAGATTCTCCATCCATTTTTTCATCATTTATCTCAGTGTGGAAAGCAAATCTGATCTTTGAGCAGTGCTCACACTTACATGACCCTGTCTGTCTTGTAGCAGGTGAACTGGTCCATCTTCCCCCTTACCTACGCATGGACTTCCTTTTGAACCGGGGAGGTCGAGAGGCCACAGGACAGACTTGTATGGACCCGCAGAAGAGCCGAATGGCGAAGCGGCCAGCCTTGCTGGCCCCCACACCCTCCGAGACCCCCTCGTCAGCCCTCTCTTCCTCCGGCCCCCCCAGCAGAGAGGCAGTACAACAGTGGCAGCCGGGAACTGCCTCCACACTGCCACAGCGCGAGCCGGGCGACCTGGCCCAGGCCGCCAAACTCAGCAGCTCCCAGGAGTCGCTTCTAGACTCCAGAGGACACCTGAAACAAAGCAACAACCCCTACGCAAAGTCCTACACACTTGTATAACACAGGACTACAGCTGCGGACCACGTTGCACTGTCACGCACACACAAACACGTGAGGACCTGCTGCAAAGACGAGCGCTTTTCTGATTCAGAGATGAGTCCTGTACATACATTCTGAATTCCTAAAGAAGTGGATAGTTTTCTTTGCATCTGTCTAGCTATCTATCTATCTGTCTGTCTATCTATCTATCTATCTATCTATCTCACTCTCTCTCTCTCTGCTGTTTTTTTACACTTTCTTTCTTTGGCTCACCTTCTTCTCTTGCCCTCTTTTCTGACTAAGTTGGATTTTTTTTACGTAATCATTCATTTATTTTAAATACCACCGTTATGAAGATTGCCAAAATTATTTATTTAAATTGACAGAGGAACTACTTTTGAATTTATATCAAGGATAATTCTATAGTCATTATTATTATTATTATATAAAAATAGAGAAAAAGTATCAAAAAATGGTTTAAAAAAGCCGGGTGTGGTCAGCTCTGCAGGAAGATGTTTCTTTCCTCTATCCATGACTCTGTTGTTTTGATGAAACTATGAGGTGTGATCGGCCTTTTTTCGAAGCCGTTTGTCACAGCGGTGTATCTGACGATCGCAGAAGACGTGGAGGAAGGACAACGAGTCCACATTTTCCAGTCGTCTCAGAATGTTGTGCTTTCTAAGGACTGCATGGGGACCTGAAAATAAAAAATTAATTCCACGAGATTTTCGTCACACTAAGGGATTATATGTTATAATATATGTTATGACATTATATGTTATAATATATGTTATAATATACATATAAATATATATATAAATATAAATATAAATATATACATACACATGAAGAGATCACTTTTATTTGTGGATAATACAGGGAAAAAAGATTTGGTAAATAAAGTCCTTAGTCATGTTTGCACACATCTGGTTTGATTAGAAAATTAAAACTGTTGGGTTCTCTTGTCTTTTTTTCCACTCATGGAGTTTTTTTGTGACTGCGTAACGGTAGTTTCATCGGATGAGCTGCGGAGCATGTGTGACACAAAGAGAGAACCGTGGAAGAACCGTAAATGTCTATCTGCCGTTTTCTCCAGCAGCTCCCTTGAATGAATGGTATCTGATTCACCTGTTTGTAGATGGTGTGGCCTGTTTTGTGTAAGACACGCAACAAAGAGAAGATATTTTAATTGAGCAATATGACACTGGATTTACTAATAATTTCGTAATTCTTGGACATCTTGAAGTACTAACAGATATGAATGTATTCAGTAATGCATAATGAAAAATAAACCCGAAGATGATTGACAATAAAGAGACAAACTAATGACGCAGTCTCTAAACTATAATTGACAAACATTTTTAATGATGACAGTAGACAGGCAGAATGATGAAAATCATCTAATGCTCCACTTGATTTGTCTTTGCCATTCATGTCTTCAGTTGTCAAGCCTGCCATTCGAATGTCAGTCTAGACGTCAGTTAGATGCTTGCCTTAAACAAGACCAAAATGATAAATCGTGATGCTTGTCAAGACGACAATAATGTAAAATGACTGTATTAAAAATCCTCGTAAGTAAAACATGCTGGTGCATCACCGTATCAGAATTAGCTAAAGTCAGGAAAATAATGTCATAATGCCCAAAAATCTAGAGGGTCTAGGACAGGAAGTCAAGGGGATGTTTTGTGACCATGTTACAAACTCAGACGCCCATCCATGATCATAACCAACAGATGGCACTACAATGTCTTTTGAAATGTTTATGATAGGAGCTCTGAATACTGTCTGTAGGAGGAGCTCTTCTGTTTGTGTGGATTTCTCCTCAATCAGCTGAAAACCAGCACATGCAGTTATTAATGCACTCGCACTATAGCAAATCAGTAGAATTTACTTTTCTCTCCAGATCTGTTTAATAATGCGTGGCATTTGCAGTCTAACTCAAGGCCTCGTGTTCATCTGGACACCTCCAACTCAACTAAAATAATTGAAGTGGTTTTCTTTACTTTTTCTTTCATTCGGTTGAACTTGTCATGCAAATGTTTTATGCATGGAGGACAGAAAATGACACCTAAGAACACTAACATATAATGAAAACTAAAATATAAATCTAAAATACAAGAAACACATGTCTATAGATCAATGAATTTGCATTGTTTATCTGATAAACATTCAGAAGTTTTTATATTTTTGTACAATCTCCTTCAATTTTGTCAGAAATCACCATCAGCCACTAAAACATAGTTTGGTTGTGTTAACAGTGTGACTTGATAAATCTATCATTTAAACACTGATGAGAATACACTGAGACTACAGGCTTGCTGTGATGACAAAATAACTGTATTTTGAATATTACACAGGCCTGTTAAATGCAGTTGTTTTGCATTTCTGGAGTTGCTAGGCCTTTTAAAGGTTAGAGAAAATTATTTTTAAAATCCCAGTCAACCATGAGAATGGCAACTTCACCAAACAAATTGTCCTGACCAGAGATTGTGTAGCCATATACTGAACTCATAGCAGATGAAATATGGAAAAGGGACATTCAGGGCTAAAGTTGGCATCGTTATTACCAGTTTTTAAAAGCTTTTGTGGATATCTGACAGTGATGACAATAGGGACACAGTTAAGAAACTGTATTAAAGATATTTATTAAAAAAATAAAATAGAAATCATTCTTTAAAATACACACAATATATTATCATTCAAAATTTTGAGAGTACTATAAAATGTTTTGTTTTTGAAAGATATTGTTACATTCATTCACCAAGGAAGCAATCTGAGTGGGCACCTTGATATCCATTTGACGTCAAATATTAGTCAAGACTTGATCAAGATGCTGTAACATCATTTTAAATTCAGTTTGGACGGCAATTTCTTCCAGTGGTAATAATCCCACACTGAAATTGGTTTAATGTATATGTTGGCCAATATGTTTGATTCAATTAACATCAAATCAATGTCACATCAAGTAGTTGACGTCAGTTTGATTTGCATATTTGACCTGTTTTTTGACATCAATTTGATGTATTTTCACCATCACTTGCCCACTGGGGTGACTTGAAAATATACAGTATAATGAGACAATAATATAAGATGTATAATGTTACAAATGACTATTTCTATTTAAATAAATGTTGTTCTTCAAACGTTCTGCTCCTCCATATGCAGTAGTGACACTTACAGACCTCATGCTTTCTAGAGTCTTTCCTTCACACAGCGAAGATGCAGCTGAGCACCAGAAGCATCTGTTTCTCGAATGAATGGTTCTGATGTGCTCCTTCTCTTGCTGTTGTGCACCTGGGCCGTCCACTTCTCTTTCTGTGCTGGTTAGATCCAGTTTGCACTCTTCTTTAAAGACAATAGTGCTTTGAGACAAGAGTCAATAGACTAGTCTCTTTCAAAAAGAGCAATACACTGATGTCATATGATGTTGCTAAAAAGAACATTATTTGGTGTATTTGGTGTAATGCAATGTGTTTATGCGGTTTAAGGTTCAAAAACACATTATTTTCCACATACTGTACATTATTGTTTCTCCTCTATGCCCCGCCTTTCTGAAACGCGTCGATTTTTATAAAGCTCATCGGTCTGAAAAGCGAGGTGTGCTCTGATTGGCCAGCTATCCAGTGCGTTGAGATTGGCCAAATACCTCTAGCGTGAGACGGAACTGTTACGCCCCTTAACATACTGTGATGCTGTCTCCCAGCAGGACGAGACTCAGTCCAGCTGCTCTGCTCGTGCACATCCCATCATCGGTTCTCTTTTAGCAGTTCAGTCAATGTACTGTTAGGAGTAACTGAATAACTCGGGATATTGGTTTATTTCGCGTCAGAGGGAGTGTCAGGCATGTTTATAAACCCGAATAACTTAAGTTATTTGTGGATTAGTGCGTACTGGAGACGCGAACCGTTTAAAACGATTCAGTTCGATTTGGTGAACTGGTTCGACCAGTTGACTAAAAAGATCCGGTTAAATAGAACAATTCGTTTGTGATCTGGACATCACTAGACGAGACAAAACCAATAAAACCCATTATAAACGAGGCATTTGTTGCATCCAGTGGGGACATAATTACTGATTATAATGACTTATACTGTCTTTTTAC
>NW_015660895.1:704660-708228 GCF_001515625.1 Sinocyclocheilus rhinocerous
CGTTTGAATCGTCAGTGGCAAATTCTTTAATATAAAAAATGTACTTACAGGCTGTGAGTCAGAAGTGCCAGACTGTCCTTGCAAAGTTGGAACTGCCCCACTTTATAGAAACAGCCTTTGTGCCATAGACGCATTGTAGGCTAATGGTTCAGGAAACAGTCCTCATCCTCCATAAAAAGCGCAGCACACATCTGAATATTTGGGTTGAACTGTTCTGGAACAGCGTTGTAAATACAACTTAACCACTGATTTCTAGTCGTGTCCTCTTTTGGAAGGCCAAACACACAGCGACTCAGAGAGAAAGTTAAGCCTTCTTTCTTTGCGTGAACATTTGGGCGGCGTTATAAGGGTTTCTTTTTGGCCGTGTACTTCAGTAATTGAAAAAAAAAGACATTCCCCACATCAAAATATGCATAATTTACTATTATATAGTATGCAATAAGTGTCAATTGAGTAGGATGTTCAAATACAAAAAAATTCTTTAAACAGTAGGTAAACGAATCTTAAATGTGCTTTTGCATTTTGATATTCCACCATGCAGCACATGGTGAGATAGCAAAATGCAAATTACATGGATTAAAAAATAAATGAAAATAAAAAATGGCAGACAAATGTGAGTCAGGCGGGTCTTTTAAAGTGCTGTACTCAGGTTGCACTTTGTTGTACATTTCTGACTTACAGTTTTGAAGATTTCCTCATGGTATTAATGACTTAAAAATTTCATAAATATAGGACCGTTTGTTATTTTTAATGTGTTTGCTCGTGATTATCTTGAGGACAAAGGAAATTTGTGGCAATTAGGCCAAAAACAGCTTTGATACAGTTGACTAGTCATGATTGTTTCACTAATGAAGAGAAATGTAATTCTCAAAGGAAGTCACTTCACTCCTAATAGCTGCTGATAGCATCATATCCATCAGTAACTGCACTTATGATAAGCATTTGACTTGTCATCATTGCCTGTTAAAAGGACCATGGCAGGAGCAGTGTGTTCAGTTTCAATAAGCTGACCACTCAAACCACTTAAAAAACTAAAGCTAAATTACTGACATGTCACATTTTTATTGATTGACTGACCGTTTTTATGATTCATTCAAAAAGCTAAAAAGCATAAACGTTTGTCATGGTGTATCAGAAACCTGTGACCCATTTTTGGGTGACATCCTACCAGTTGAGTTCATAGGTTTACATTGGTTATCATCTGCTTGTGAGAGTGGAAGTGAGATGATATTTTAGGTGTTTTCATGTCTGGATGGAACATACAGTAGTACATCAGCAGCAATCTAGTTCCAATACTGCATTATGTCCTTGGGCCCAGGGGTGGCAAGACAGGTTTTTGGTCGATTGAGAGCCTTGAGCCACATCTACAAGAGCTTTAACTATTGCAAGACACACTTTTGCAGGGAAGAACATACAAGTATATGGCCCTGGTTCATTTGTGTTCAGTGTTTTTCAAGCTCTTCCCTTCTTGTCAGCTCCACAGATGGCATTATTTCCCTGTGCTGGGCCTTTAAATCTTTCTGAGGGTGTTTCTTCATGGATCTCTGCTCAGTACAGAGATGTGTGTGTGTGTGTGTGTACAGATGAGGGGATCTGGGCTCAAATACACGAGAGGATTCAGTGTAAATAATATATTACTCAGTGCAATGTGTGACCTTCACCAGATCTGAAGTGCTTTCACATAGAATTTGCTGAGGAAAGAAGGTACAATTTTTGTACTGTCAGCCATTTTGACTCTGATACCAGTATAAAATATGCAAATTAAAGACTGAGATGTTTTAAACAGGTCTTATGGATTCTATTCTGTGAATGAACTGAGATTAGATAAGAGCTGAGAATGTGTGTTATATGGATAGAAAACTTTAATTAATTTATCTTGAAAAAAGCTATGTTGTTGATTGCAATTCATGCAATTCAAAGATGTTGATATAGAGACATTTGAAGAAACATTGAACAAACTTGTTGGAAATAAAGATTATTGGAGTATGTTTTACAAGAGAACACTTTGTACTTTGGTTAGTTCACCCAAAAATGAAGATTAGCCTGTGTATTACTCAACCTCGAGGCATCCTAGGTGTATATGACTTTCTTCTTTCAGACGAATCCAATCAGAGTTATTTTAAAAATTGTCCTGGCTATTCCAAGCGTTATCATTGCAGTGGGTGGGTGTTTCTGTTCAACAGTCCAAAAGACGTTAAATAAAGCACGCGCATCCCTAATAAAGCATGCCTCACAAGGCTCCGGGGCTTGAATAAAAGCCTCCTGTAGCGAATCCATGCATTTTTGTAAGAAAAAGATCCATATATCAAACGTAATGAACACTTTTCTCTCACTTCCGGTATCTGTGGTAAGCGGAAGCCGTTCCGGCGGATGACGTAGGACGTATGCGTCGCGCCTCTGAGAAATGCTAGTCTCACGAGCTTGTTTACAGGAGCAAAGGAAGCAAAGTTTCCTTACTTTAGAAAAGGAAAACCATTTTCCTCTTGGCATATATCGAAATCCTCCGACATTTTTCTTTACAATTCCTCGGTTTGTGCTTCTAATTCGTGACCAGCGTTTTGTTTTGTTCTCTCTCCGCGTTCGTCACTTATCACGCAATGCCGACGTCCTACGTCATCCGCCGGAACGACTTCCTTGTACCACAGTTAGATGAAGTGAGAGAGAAGTGTTTATTACGTTTGATTTATGGATATTTTTCTTACAAAAACGCATGGATTCGCTACAGGAGGCCTTTATTCAAGCCCCGGAGCCGTGTGAGGCACCTTTTATTAGGGATGTGCGCGCTTTATTTTACGTCTTTTGGACTGTTGAACAGAAACATCCACCCACTACAATGATAATGCTTGGAATAGCCAGGACAATTTTTTTATATAACTCCGACTGGATTCGTCTGAAAGAAGAAAGTCATATACACCTAGGATGCCTCGAGGGTGAGTAAAACAGGCTAATTTTCATTTTTGGGTGAACTAACCCTTTAATTCACTGTTTCTTTGTAATTGTGAAATTTACTAGCAATTACAAAGTGAAAACATTATCAAAGTATCTCCTACACCATATATGTATATATATATATATATATATATATATAATTTTTTTGTAAAAGTCTCATTAATGAGTGATAATGACTGATTCAAATCTATGCAGTATAATAAATGGCAAGAGCTGATATATTCATTATTTCCACAAGAGAGCAGGGAAAAATGTGTCTTGGTTTATTGGGAATTTGCTGATTACACATATACACGAATATTACAAATACTGTGAAACAGCTATTTTAAATGTGGTAAAGGGAGTTAAAAAGCTGAGCTAGACGAGGCCAATATATGTGTAAACAATGAAATACTAATAAAGACGATAATATTGCTAATAAACCCATCAAAAACTTATATCTATCAAATAATGTGACTAACATCCATATCATGTTGATTATATCAATAGTTTGTCACAGAGACACAAATGGGGTGCAAATGGCACCGCTACCTGAGAATAATCCAAATGTCACACAGATATTTTTAAGAAAAACAACTGACTAGTATGTATAGTTAACACCCCCCCCCCCCCCCAAAAA
>NW_015660895.1:708917-723649 GCF_001515625.1 Sinocyclocheilus rhinocerous
AGACAGTTCTGTCATCATTTACTTACCTTTGTGTTGTTCCAAACATGTATGATTTTCTTTCTTGAGTAAAAAAACGTCAATGTCAAAAATGTATTAGGTTAATCATGATATTTTCTTTTGTGCTTTGGAATTGAAGATCGGGGTGATTTTTTTTTATTTTTGGGTGAACTATCCCGTTTATAAACTAACGCTGAAATGTACTTTGTAATTTTCATGTGTCTTTTATTTTAAACGTCATGTTGATTGTTTATCATATTATTTCATTTATTCAAAAACAGGATCCTGCTTTAAGATTGAATTTTAATTAAAAGACAATGCAGTATTTAGTTCCAGAGACTCAAGGATGTTTATTAATATTTTCTTGCTTCAATCAGACTGAGTTGAGGTGAGATAGAAATCATTGAGTGTTTGATTTGGTCGATGATTGTGCCATGATCCTTTGCAAAAGGAAGAAAATGAACAGAAATGTTATGATATGCCACAGCAAACTAGACAATCAAACACTCGCTCTCAAGTCATTTCATCCAGCATTGAATTCAACATCATGAATCAATAAAGAGAACCGAGCACACGGTGGGCATTTGGGAAGATAAACTGGGGATTATTCAAAAGACAAGCTATTTTTAGAACTCCACTGGGATGAGAATGTATGCTAAAGCATTTCATGAGCTGAGGACTAATGGCGCGAAACAAAAATAACGTTCTGCTCTATATTTATATACACGTGATGCTCACGGTAAGCAGCTCACAATGAAAACATATTGTGCTTTCACAAATAAAGGACAGGCCGGCGATCCAGCTCTTTGAGGTAAAAAAGAAAATCATGCACCAATAGTATAACAGATATTCTTGACTAGAATGGAGAATAAAGCTAGAACCAAACTACAGAATTCACAGTTACAGCAGTGAAATAACAGGTCAGATCAGTGATTGACAGATTACGACCTTGATTTCCCCTCCCCCTCCCTTGAGTCTATACAGAATGGATTCTATTACATGCAACATCAAACCATGCTGTCCTGATGGGGCCATACGGACAGAGGAGTCCACTGGCCAACTACGACTTTTCATCATTCTTCTTCTTCTGGAACTTCCTGAACTGCGATTGAATGGCGACAGCTGCCTTCTCGGTTTCAGGGGCGCCCATGTCAATGTCAAAGTCCTCGGGGATGTCTTTCTTAGACGCATCTGGCCATAAAAAAATTAAAAAAAAGTTACTACATGAGACCAACACTTTCACAATGACATAATGTCAGTGTCTAAATATATTCACGCACTATGATGCAGATGAGAAAAAATTCATTGTATTGGTTGGTATTTGTATTGGTGACAATTATGTGACCAGGGAGGGACAAGACCAATTCCACACGTCAAATGGCAAAAAGAACATTAATACACCATGCATTACACTAGCAGTGCTGCATTAATATTGGCATGCAAGTACAGCTCCTATTTACTTGAATGGAGAAAGACCAAAATACCCAAGACTGTTGGCTAAGCCTAGGTTTTAATAACATATTTCAAATAAACAACACAAATAAAATGAAAAATAGAGCTATTTATTTATTTAACTGTTTTTAACTGAAACACCAGATTTCCCTTCAAAGTTAGTTACCTACTAACAGGGGCGTTTTTGCATTTTTAACCCATCCATCTATCCATTCTCCAAACCGCTTTTCCTATGTAGGGTAAAAATGTAAATATGTCTTTGTGTGACTCATATTAGTGTTAAAACACCAAAAAATAATTGGCAAAATATTACTTCCATTCTTTACAAGCTCTGCAGATAGAGTTTTGAATAATTTCTAGAAGGCTGTTACAGTGATCACAATGTCATCTAAGCACACATACACTGTATAGTGCTGTTGCGCTTATCATCAGACATTACAAAAAAAGTCAACTTCACTCAGGTGGGTAGTTTGTAACTTTCTGTTACAAACTGGTGTAATGCTGCGTTCAAGTCGTCCTGGGACGTTCGTACTTACGAGTTGGCAAGTCGTAATTACGAAATAAACAACACAAATAAAATGAAATATAGAGCTATTTATTTATTTAACTGTTTTTAACTGAAACACCAGATTTCCCTTCAAAGTTAGTTACCTACTAACGGGGGCGTTTTTGCATTTTTAACCCATCCATCTATCCATTCTCCAAACCGCTTTTTCTATGTAGGGTAAAAATGTAAATATGTCTTTGTGTGACTCATATTAGTGTTAAAACACCAAAAAATAATTGGCAAAATATTACTTCCATTCTTTACAAGCTCTGCAGATAGAGTTTTGAATAATTTCTAGAAGGCTGTTACAGTGATCACAATGTCATCTAAGCACACATACACTGTATAGTGCTGTTGCACTTTTGGAACAAAAGCACGTCTGGTCTTAAACTTCCTGCAAGCTAAATGCACGAGGTGTACAGAAGCCATCAGAGCAGAATTCACTGGAGACAGACTGTCATACATTTCCAGTCCAGTTCTTGTTTCCAGCTGTGCTCATAATTTACACCAAAGTTCCTCCTTCTGCCAAAAACACAATGAATATTCAGGCAGTTGCTATGGCTTTAGCTTATTTTATATACATTGTTATTTTAGATTCATGATGAACTAGGGGCAAATGTTTCCTCATCATAATTATCATCAGACATTACAAAAAAAGTCAACTTCACTCAGGTGGGTAGTTTGTAACTTTCTGTTACAAACTGGTGTAATGCTGCGTTCATACTTGAATCAAATAAGGTAAACAGCTCATATTGATTTGGAGAGAGAATTACAGTATGCAACACAGAGTCATTGGAAAGACATGCCTGTGTCAACATTTCAGCAAAAAATATTAATGTCACTTCTTGCATGACATGCTAAACGCGTGTTTAGTTTGATCTGGAACAGATGAACATCAATCTTGAACAGTTTTATTATGTTATGGTTGGTTCTTGTACAGGAGCGTTCTGCATTAAGTGCAGTGCTGTACCAGGTGCGCTACTGAGCAAGTTTACAAAGTCAGAAAAGCCAGCGATGCAAAAATTCAAAAATGTATTAGTTCACAAATCATGCACTATAGTAAAAGTGTTTTGAGGTCATAAAATACTATTATGCAAAGAAATGTGAAAATAAATCTGTCAATCTGATTAGAGTGATAATCTTTTAATCACTATAATCATCATTTGTGTGAAAAGGAATAAAGGTTGTTGGTGCATTACTACCACTAGTGCTCATTTCAGCTGGAATCTCCAGGTAACTGTATGTATAGTAACATTTTTGCATAAATGTAGGTGGAGGAAGAAAACTATTATCTAAAAAAATTATTTTGCACTCAACCTACATGATTTTCCTCCTTCTGAAATGTTTCATAAACTTGTGACTCAGAAAGTCACTCTGTTTTGAACGTTTCTAAAGCATGGTGGAAAGAGAAGCAAAAGAATTTCCCTAAATTCTATATAGATTGTTGTGTTGACTGCATCCAACTAATCCATTCAGCCTTGCTATTGTAATAAAAATGTTTATCAGTAACTACTAACCAATATTTGGTGCTAAACTACTACCTATTAAGGTATGAATGGTGCCTTTTTTATTACATCCTTTATTTTATTACTCCAGGATTTCAATAATACATCAATTTTAATTTGAAATAAATAAATTAAACATAAATTAGGGTTTTAAAATCACGGCTTGATTCAAGATTGAAAATGCTAACCTCATATAAAGTACATGCAAAATAAAACGGCACTTTTTTTTTTGTACAGCATGATTGTAAAAGAGTTTCAAGCACTATTCATGAAAGTACAAGATGTGAAGGTTATGTGTTGTTTTGGTAAGAAATCAATGCTCAATAGCGAATACCTCTGACATGAAACAACACATTAGACTGTTGGAAAATTCAATAGCAATTTAAGCAAAGGAAGAGGAAAGCCTTGGCATAGACGTTAAGCACAGCGAGAAAGGAAAGATCCTTTAAGAGCAGGCCTCATGTTTCAATCAATACATGAGAGATTTTCTCACCGTTTTCCTATATTTGTTTACACACATCAACTGAGTTAGAAACCTTCTTCTATATACAGTAATAACTATTTTTTACATTATTTTTTGTGCAATACATACTGACGAGAAATAACAGACATCATCATTGGGTTGAGACGAAACCCAATTCACGTAATTACCAAAACAATTATCCTCCATGAGCAACTTCGAGTTCAATGCCTCAGGACTAGCTAGGACTTAATGTTGCATTTTGTACTTTTACAAATGGCCACAATAAACCACAAACTCACACTGGTCAAATCTTCACTGTGCATATGGACTTATGAAGACATCACATGTAATTCCCCAGTTTAATGATTCCTAAGAAATTCATTTATTTTGTATAATATATTTTCAGTTCCTTTTGGTATTAACATGCCTTCTCTCTTAATACGTGCATTTTCTTTTTAGACCAGCATTACATGCTGTCACTGGCTGGATACGCCTGTATAGCTTCCCTGCATGACTTTCTTCACAAAGGCAAGCAGGATGAATAGATGCATTTGCATGCATATGAATCTGTAGTTTTGTGTATGAACGTCCTTGCTCTTGCACATGAGTGGGTGGAAGCACATCAATAGCTTCAATAGTATTTTCTTCCCATCCTCCAAGAAATATTACGAGCTCCTGTACTGCAGGATATTCAGTGCAGGGAAAGCAACTTTCCAGCAGTGTTCGTTGTATTGAATTGGTTGCTGAGAAATTAATTTTTGCAAAAGCTTAGCATCATTTGTTTGCTTGATTTGATATTTTGTATCTATGCAAGAAGATTTAGTAACACTTTATTTTAAGGTGTCCTTGTCACACGTTACATGTACTTACTATTATAATAACAATTAATTATGCATAATTACATGCAAGTAACACTAATCCTAACCCTAACCCTATAGTAAGTACATGTAGATAATTAAATGTATAATTGCACTGTAACATGGACACCTTAAAATAAAATGTAACCGAACATTTCTATGTGGCTTAGAGGAATAGTTCACCCCAAAAAATGTAAATTTGTTGAAATTTACTCACCCTCAAGCCATCCAAGATATAGATGAGTTTATTTTATCATCAGAACAGATTTGGAGAAATGTAGCATCACTTGCTCACCAGTGGATCCTCTGCAGTGAATGGGTGCCGTCAGAATGAGTCCAAACAGCTGATAAAAACATCTCAATGATCCATGAGTAATCCACACAACGCTTTTAACTTCTAACTGTTATTTCTGGCTAAAACGTCCTCTATCATTAATATTGCTTTCCCCAGTGAAAAAGTAATCTCGCCTGAATCAGGAGAGAAATATGCACAGATCAAGCACCATTTACAAGCAGAAGCAGGACAAAACAGTTCTAAACAAATATGTCAGTGGAATTTGGTGTGAGAGGACAACAGGGAATGGACTTTTTTCATTAAAGCAGGGGTGTCCAAACTCGGTCCTGGAGGGCCGGTGTCCACTCTAACCCCAATTAAACACACCTGAACCAGATAATCAAGCTCTCACTAGGCATACTAGAAACTTAAAGGCAGAAATGGACTTTTTTCATTAAAGCAGGGGTGTCCAAACTCGGTCCTGGAGGGCAGAGATTAGCTCTAACCCCAATTAAACACACCTGAACCAGATAATCAAGCTCTCACTAGGCATACTAGAAACTTAAAGGCAGGTGTGTTTAGGCAAGTTGTAGCTAAACTCTGCAGGACACCGGCCCTCCAGGACCGAGTTTGGGCACCCCTGCATTAAAGGAAGCGTTGGACTGATATTTTGGCCAGAAGCAACGGTTCGAAGTTAAAACACTTTTAATGATGGATTTGTTTCTTACAAACGCACAGCTTGTTGCTTCACAAGATGTTAACTGATGGACTGGAGTGGTGTGGATTACTCGTGGATCATTGAGATGTTTTTATCAGCTGTTTGGACTCTCATTCTGACGGCACCCATTCACTACAGAGGATCCACTGGTGAGCAAGTGATGGAATGCTACATTTCTCCAAATCTGTTCGGATGACGAAACAAACTCAAAACATCTTAGATTGCCCGAGAGTGAGTAAATTTTCAGGGGGAAAAAAAATAATCACTTTTTTAGATCAACTATTTTTAAGTATCCAAATACTTTTTTGGGACCATTGAATATTTATTTGGATTTAGCAGTAGCTTTTGAGCTCTGTATGTAGTATATCATGCCTAATATTAAAGTAAAAGAGTTGGTGGTAGCATTGCACTATATTTATGTTGCCTGTGTCTAAAGACCATGCAATTCCGTGAAGATTCAAGCTTCAGTGAAATCAGCATCCTTTGAGATGCAGTTCTTACACCTTGTCCAATAAACTCTGTACCCAGCTCTCCCCAGGGCTTCAGTGACCTCAAGAGCATTACTTCATCAGGAAGAAACCAACAACACAAAAACCCTCAAGTCTTTGAAGTCTGATTTAAGATGTATGGGCCAATTTGTGGGTTCAGATCCATTTAGTTGGCCTTTTCACAGGAGCATGCAGCTAAAACACTGGGGACCGTGTTCATTACTTCAACCCTTTTCATTTTTTACATCCTTCTTCAGCCTTTTTTTCATACGCAGGCACACATTTTTAAAATGCTTACCAGACTCATTCTTCCTTCAGTGAGCACAGCGCAGAACATTTTTGTTTGGTGGGACACTTCAAGGGAATACTTTAAAATGCTTATGCCGGAAGATTTCAGATGGGATTCTGGGCTTTTCTGTACGCTTAAGGTTGTTTGGGGTAAACTCAACAGCATGATGAATCTTCTCTCTTCCACGAAAAAGAATTCCTGAGACATACTATTTGTATTCACTGTAAAAGCTGCCGTAAAATGAATAAAGGTCTGTGATGTGTTCGAGTTCTGGTGTGGAATTTTTTCTCAGTACCTTGTGCCCCAGAGGTTTTGCTGTTGCCACCGGCTGCTCCGGATCCTTGCCTCTGTTGAATGGAATAAGAGAACAGAACTAAATTAAAATCTTTTTAACTTTCAATAATCATTTTACAAGCCAGTTGAAATAAATGGAGCGGTTTGTTAAAGAAATAGTTCACCCATCATTTCTCACCCCTATGCCTTTCCAAACTTGTATACGTTTCTTTCTTATGATGAACACAAAAGAAGATATTTTGAAAATCCAAACAGTTGTTGGTCCTCATTAACTTCCATAGTAGGGAAAGACATACTATGGAAGTCAGTGGGGACCATCAACTGTTTGATTACCAGCATTCTTCTTAATACCTTCTTTTATGTTCAACATGCGAAAGAAACTCATACATGTTTGGAACGACATAAGGCTGAGAAATGATGACAAAATTTTCATTTTTGGGTGAACTATTCCTTTAAATGCAAAACTACCTCTCTCACAAGTCACCAGTTATATTTCACTTGTAAAGAAAAAAATAAGAAATTATTCTTCTATTAAGAACACTGCATTATAAAATGCATTATTGTATAACAATCTAGCACTTCCCTGCTTCTTAAATTGCTAGTTGCCTGCAGAGAAAAAAATATATCAAATTTTCACTACTGTTAATATTTAAAAAAAAAAAAATAAAAATACAAGAACATTTTCAAAATATATAATTTTGCATTACTGTTTATATGTTTTTATTAATTTCATTTATTTATTTTATGATGGAGTTTTATTCCAAGATGAAATAAAACAACTGGATATTATGTGTATTATTATTATTCCTCCCAGTCAACATATTTTAGATTTTAAGTTGAATATATGTAAATATGTTATTACATTGTAGTAAATAAACATAGCTAGTGCTCTTAAAAGCATGAAATGAATTTATACATATTTTTGCCTGTGTGTTGCCTTTGACATCAAACATTCTTGTTGCTATAGTGTATGATGTTTTTGATTTAGGATTTAGGGAAAAATCCCACATTAGAGAAAAGTGTGTACATGCCCTCAAAAAAGTTGGGAAGGGCTTCTTAAAAGTGAGTTCTTTTAATATGTAACCTAGTAAGAGAAGTTAAATAACAATGGGATAAAGAGTATTAGAGGCCTGTGGCTTAAAAAGTAAGTGAAAATGCTATGTTAATGACAGTTATGACTGCAAAAAGGAATGCTAAGAATAGTACCAGAAGTATCTTAAAAAACAAAATACACTGTAAAAAATGACCGTGAATGGTTAACGGTAAATTCCCCTACTATATACGGTGAAAAACTGTATTGGACATACATGTATTGGACATTAATTACCGTATTTTTTACCGTAAATTTTACGGAATTTTTTTTTACAGTGGAGAGAAAAGCATGGGCTATTGGTATAGATTTCGATATTTTAAAATAAAATAAAATAAAATAAAATAAAAACAGTCTCTTGCTGATTTTTCTGGAAGGTTTCAGCCTGCTCAGTCAGACAGATTTGATTCTGCTTAGACAACATCAGTGCAGTAACGCATCACTTTTTGGCAGCAGAAAAAAAGTCACGGTTTGCTTTATGATCTTTGATTTTTCACCAAAACCAAACAAAACTGTGTTTGGCCCTGAAGTCACGTTCAGAAATATCAGGAAAATGGGGTGCAGTTAAACAGCTGAGCGAGCGAGAAGGCATTGCCAAACATGTTTTCCCTGGGCACATCCTCTCCTGCATTATTAACTGCACTTTCACTGAATTTCAAACAGTGTTTGTAGTGCTTTGATGTGAGGAGCTCAGGCAACCTGCATGTCCTTTCATGCAATGCAGAATGTTCGGCTGACACGAGCACAGAAACAACCCTCCTGTTTAATGTTTCCTTCACCTCTTTTTAATGAAAGCTTTCATGCATTTAAAACATGTGATATACTATAGACCGGGTTCAAAAATTACTTGTTGCTACACCTGCCTAAGTGTATAAAGATAATTTATCAGCCATGAATATGGTTATGTATATACACGGGGAGGTGTTTGTACTGAAGCGGCAAACGGTGGAGAAAAACATTACAGTAACTGCAACGAAATTCTAATTATGCTGCTTTGACAAGAAGGAGAAACGCACTCGCACACAGACACACTCCCTGTGGGCTGCAGCCATAATCAAACCGCAGAGCTGGCAATTACAGAGGACTTCTTTAGAGAATGTCAGACACACATGCAATCTTGTTTCCACTCAGCACAGAGTCGGAAAAGACAATGTTCAAGGTAAACACGCTTCTTTTGTTGGCTTCTCCTTGCACAAGCACAGGACACGAGCAGAGAGAGAGAGAGGCTCCTTCAGCAAAAACACAGGGTCACTGCTCAGAAAACCAATTATGTTGCTTTCTTTAGTGTTTAAAACTCTAAATCAAGGTTGCTGCAAAGTCTAGTTTTGCACTGAAATTAAAAAGCTATTACAATGACGTCTCTCTGAAGAGCCAAGATATCCAAAGCTTTCATTCAAAATGCATGTTACATACAGAAAAAAAAGAAAAAAAACTTGCACTGCAATATATTAAAGTGGAGTGTAAACCCAACCTTATTTTTTGGAATAGTGGAACCAAAAATGAAAATTCATTATTTACTCAAAAAAAATGGCACCATAATTTTATTTTTAGTACTAAATGTCTATATGTGCTAACATGAGTATTTATAAATATGTATAAACTGCTTGTTCAATTTATTATAATGAGCTAAAGCAATTTAATTTCATTACATTCAAAACTTTAGAATGAAAAATTACATAATCCTTGTATGTTGGGACTACATTAATCTTTTTTTTTGGACAGCAAGCTTTGCAAGGAACTGAATTGAGAGAGTTCAATTTTTTTGAGTAAAGTTGTTTACTTTAGATTTTACTGGGGTTTACTTTTTTAGGTTAATCAAGTTTGTTGAACAAAACATTTGTGTTTCCTAAATTTAATTAAGTTTACTGAATAAATAATTTTTTGGGTGAAAATAAATATTGTATAACACTGCATAAGGCTCAAATAATTAAAGTTAGTTAAAGGGGTCATATGATGCGATTTCAATTTTTCCTTTCTCTTTGGAGTGTTACAAGCTTCAGAAAGGCGGGGCATAGAGAAGCAACAATAATGTAGATTATGTGGAAAATAATGAGTTTTTTTAACCTTAAACCGCATAAACACATCGCATTACACCAAATACACAACATAATGTTCTTTTTAGCAACTTCATATGACCCCTTTAATGCATTAAGTATCATTAAGGAACAATGAACAGCATTTTACAGTGTTAAATCAAATGAAAAATGGTGTGTCTGATTGGTCCAGACGCTACACACGTCACGTTTCAGAAAGGCGGGGCATAGAGAAGCAACAATAATGTACATTATGTGGAAAATAATGAGTTTTTTTAACCTTAAACCGCATAAACACATCGCATTACACCAAATACACAACATAATGTTCTTTTTAGCAACTTCATATGACCCCTTTAATGCATTAAGTATCATTAAGGAACAATGAACAGCATTTTACAGTGTTAATTAATCTAGGTTAACGGTTCATATAAAAAAAATCTAATTATAGCTACTGTTGTTCATTGTTGATTCATCCAGCTTGAAATTTTAAAATGCATATGTAGAAACAGTAACCAAGAGAAGATTAATAAATGCTGTAAAAGTATTGATAGTGCAAGAACTAGGGTTAAAAAATTGTATTATTAATAAATGGAATGCAATTATTATTAAATCATTTATTATCAATACATTTAACACAAGCGCTAATATGATTTGTGGTGGAGGACAAGATTTTCAGAGAACAACAACTTTCTCACACAACACTTGGAATATAGCAAACAAGTCATGTGAACTACATTTATTGTGCTTTAATAGTTCATGTTTGTTTGTTGATTTTCACTTGAAATGAATCACATTCTATGGAAAAGGGCAGCTCAGACATTTTGCAAAACATCTCCTTCTGTGCTCCACACAGGATACAACGGCAA
The DNA here is from genome assembly GCF_001515625.1 of Sinocyclocheilus rhinocerous. NCBI lineage: Eukaryota > Metazoa > Chordata > Actinopteri > Cypriniformes > Cyprinidae > Sinocyclocheilus > Sinocyclocheilus rhinocerous. The sequence continues at coordinate 719,794 of NW_015660895.1, forward strand.
GGTTTTAAATAAATATTTGAAAGTAACACCCCAAGACACTCAGCATCTCTCATCTCCAATGTATTCAGTAAACACGCTTCCTTCGTTCTCTGTGGCTGGCGGTGCGTCGCAGCTGTTTTGTGACCATCATGCGAGAATCAGTGTTGAAGCGTCTGTGGGAACAGCAGGGCCCCAAAGACAGCTTCCTCGGGCTGCCTGCTCGCTCAGAACCAAGACAGGCAGATTTTCCTGCCATAAGTTTTAAATGACTGACATTGATGCCTGATGGTCTCCTAGATAGCTGACTTTTGTTTTTGAAGTTAGCAGCACGTTTAGTCTTAACTTCCCGTCTCTTCAGAGACATGGCAAACCTGCCTCATACAAAAGCAAAACTAGAAAAATACATACATTTTGTATAGAACCCAAACTAGGCAGTGTAAAAATACTATATCTTTCTCTTAAAGCAACTTGTATCACCAAGGGAGTTCAGGATGCTAGTGATGAGTCTCTGGAAGGCAGTGTAGATGCTATTTTTAATGTAATATCTCTAAAGACTTTAGGGTCATGAAATAATTTATTCTGCTTCCTTAAAGCTGAAATGTGCACTTTTTTCATTGTTACATTACTGTATGTTCTCCTATTCAAGATTCATGTGCACAAACTGCTATAAGTAAACAACTTGAAACCTGATTCTCCTAAACATGTAAACAATGTGGCTTATCAAACCACATGACACAGCAAAAAAAAAATTTTTTTAAATATATATATATATGGAGGTCACCAGATGATGACAGAATTTTCAGCACTGGACATAAATTGTAAGGAAGAGGAACTGCACATATGCCTGTTACTTCAGTTGTAAAATAAATGCTGAGTAACTAAATGATTCCCCACAGGCATTGTAGTGCTATTTTAGGAGCTTGTAGATTGCACAGTCTACAGAACTTCTGCATGGCTTTCACTGTGAATTAAAAATTTGAGGAAGACACATGGAATTAGGCCGCAAACTCAAACTGCATTCAGATTACTCGTGTTCTTTTTGTGCAAGAAGAAATGATCTTGAACTAAAACATCTTTAGAAACAGCAAGAGAAGAGAGCAAACATGAAAGTCTGCTACATATGCTAGACAGATATAGACAGATATCTGCATTTTGTGAAGCACTAGGAAACTATTGAAATGTACCATTATCTGACATGAAATTAACATTATGATCATCTTTATTTACCACTGGTCTCGTCTTTCACTATTTTTTTTTTCACTATTTTTTCACTACACGGACATTAACCGAACATAAAACATAGTTCTTTATGCACGTAATTATGCAGGAAATCTTAAACATGATGAACATATATCTGGTATTAGCAGAAGAAATGTATTTGAATTTACAACAAATATTACAAAACAAGCCTCTGTTCCTATATCGCAGTATATTGTATTAAAATTCAAAGTTTATCACGCATCATCTTGGGAATAAAGCTTTATGTTTTTAAGTCTATATTACTCTGAATAAGTTATGATGCATCTATTTTATTTCCTTATTGAGCAACATCTTTTTTCAGACAACAAAACAAATCTTATGAAGTTTCACAAGAAAAAAATAATACATATGTTGAAGTGTCACCAATCTGACGTTCGCTGCTGCAATTAATATCACTTTAGATAATGATATGTACCATTAAGGTACAAAGATGGACCCTTTAGGTACACAGTGTACCTTTTGAAAAGGCACCGCCCCAGTGACAGCTTTTGTACCTGTACAAGTAGATTTCCTATTAAAGGGGTCATATGATGCTTTTTTAAAGATCATTATTTTGTGTATTTGGTGTAACAGAATATGCTGACATGCTTTAATGTAGAAAGGAAAACTTGAAATCGCATCATATGACCCCTTTAATTTAACAGAATATATGGGAATGCTAGGAAATAGCAATATGGCGGTGCAGTCGCTTGACATTTTGTGACGTCATGAGCCATCCAGTTCTCTATAATACATCAGTGGTTGTCACTTTATATCTCCCAATAACTTGTCTTAGTATTAAAATACTTAGTTTTATTATCAAAGCTCTGTAGATTTTATTGTGAGAATGTATGATGCGATGCAGTACAATGATGATTGAAAAATATGTTTGAATAAAAGCCTGTTGATTCATATTTGATACACACATTTTTTCTAAAAAAAAAAAATGATGTATGAAGAACTAATTAAACATAAATTACTTCAGTCCAGTAGTTAATGTACATATTGACATATTAAGTTATTTTTATATTTATGTTTATTTCATAAAAATCATTACAGTAGATTGTGTGCAACACATTTCCGCAAAGTTTTGATCATGTTGATTTAGAGGCCTTTTTGTGTTTGTTTGTTTGTTTGCTTGCTTGCTTTTCATTTTCTAGAAAATAATAAAAATCAAAAGAATCTATGTTTTGGTTACAGAGTTGCATGCACAGTATATGCACTGTAACAAATATATGCTAATAAAACAGGACATTTAACATTTAGTTTGACCTGCTGAGGTAGACAAACAACATTTCTGAGGGTCAAGCTCCTCACTTAACACTTATTTATAAAATACTTATTTAACATCTCTTACCCTTTATACAAGACTTGGTGTTCAGCAACCTGGTTTTTAGAGGTGAGGTGACCTTAAAAGGCCACATTATAATGGTTTCATGCTCAATCGAAGAATGAATGGCCATGACATCATTTCAAAACTTAATCTGGCTGAAACTAACTTTGTTTGGAGTTCGTTAATTGGATTTGAAACTTTCCGGAAAACTTCACAACGGCTGTTAAACCCCTTCAAACTGCCACTGGTCCATGATGACTCCACAATAGGTGGGTGTGTTCTGTAGACAGCAGGCCAGCTCAGTAGGTTTTGCTACGTTGCTAAACCGGTCTACAGGATTTTAGTGATCAAAACACCAGATTGAGAGGGAAATCATCCACTGAGCTCTTGTGTGCTCGGAGCATTGAAGCAATGTGTAAGTTAAAGATGAACGAAATTGCTTGACAGATGAAGTGACAGATATCAGCTGTCACAGGTGAGGTGATTTATAAGCAGTCTGTCAGGTGAGCCGTAGCAGAAACCACAAGAGAACGTTTCACTTCCTCAACGCCCCACTCCTGCTGTCACCAGATCCCCTGTCTTACATTACAGAGACGTCTCCTTTGAAATAGTCAACTAAACTTTAAACAGCATCGCCTCTTTTTGATTTAGTCAGTTTAACAAAAGTTAACTAAGAATTCACCAGCAATGCCCTTATATTCACTTTTGCTAATTACTCAGGTGTTGGATCAGGGCATGATGCAATAGCTCAGAATGATATTAACGGTAACATTTTGAGTGAAATGCCTTTTTTCCCCTTTCCAGTTCCAGGTGAGCCTCATTGTTGTTGTTGTTGCTGTTGTTTTCTCTGTGAGGAAGAGTATGTAAACCAGAAAATCATTCATCACAGAGCTCTCCAGTTTTCACTCTTTTACTCCTAACATTCTTTCACTGTCAGAAACAACTATTACTATATTGTTTAGACATGTCTAATGGTAATATGCTGTTGTACCTTGGAGTACCATATACAGTAATTATCATGGTATATAATAAGTACCATATATACACTGATCAGCCATAATATTAAAACCACTGACAGGTGAAGTGAATAACATTGATTAGTTTACAGTGGCACCTGTCAAGTGGTGGAATATCTAAGGGGCTGTTTACACCTGGTCACTTCATGCGTTTTGTCTGATCGGATAGCTATCCGATCGTGAAAAGGCCAGGTGTAAATGCCCTCCGAAACGCATTCGAGACGGATATAAATCCGATCACTCAAACCACTTCAGGAGGTTTCCAGACGAAACTGGACCAGTGTAAATG
>NW_015660895.1:726195-728278 GCF_001515625.1 Sinocyclocheilus rhinocerous
ACGCAGACGGTCAACACACAATCATCTTCATTAAAAGTAGTAAGACAAACTTATCTTTCCAGTGCTGATGCCGCGCGCTCTCCTATTGCAGTCTTTGATCTTGAAATGAGCTGATAATTAATAAAATGCAGCACTTATCTTTTGATTTCGTTGACGTGAACTCCGTTAAATTTAAATATAGCGCGGGAATCGAAGATCGGATTTAAATCCGTTTTGCGACGACACATTTATGTGGCCAAGTGTAAATGAAAACGTTTTAACAAATCCGATAGATATCCGATAGGCTGATCGAAAACGCATGAAATGACCAGGTGTAAACAGGCCCTTAGAGAGTAAGTAATCAGTCAGTTCTTAATGGGTTAGTTCACCCAAAAATGAAAATTAGCCTGTGTTTTACTCACCCTCAAGCCATCCTAGGTGTATATGACTTATTTCTTTTAGACGAATCCAATCGAAGTTATGTTAAAAATTGTCCTGGCTCTTCTAAGCTCTATCATTGTAGTGGGTGGGTGTTTCTGTTTAACAGTCCAAAACACGTTAAAACCCTTGTGCAGTCTTCAGTCACTTCTGACTGGAGAATTTTACATTTTGAATTTTTTAAAATCGTAGCTGCACTAGAATGGTACGAAACTTGGTGACTTTTATGGCACTTGGTATGTGAACACAAAAAAAATTGAGGGCATGATTCGAAAAAGCTAAGTGGTCCTAAAAAAAATAGTCACACTCATGGTCTTCGGTCAAAAATGACCGACCATAGGAAATGAATGGGAAATGGGGAAAAAAAAACGAAAATACAGAACATTTGTATGTGTACAATCTACAAATCCCCCACGATGCAGAAAAAAATTGCACAGCAATGAAGGGGTGAAACTCTAAAACATCTAGAGTGCAAAATCAACACACCAACTCACACACGCACGGACACACACTTGTACACACACACACACACCTATGAACTGGTGTGACTGTAACACTGCAACTATGTAAAATAAAATCAATAATACGCAGACGGTCAACACACAATCATCTTCATTAAAAGTAGTAAGACAAACTTATCTTTCCAGTGCTGATGCCGCGCGCTCTCCTATTGCGGTCTTTGATCTTGAAATGAGCTGATAATTAATAAAATGCAGCACTTATCTTTTGATTTCGTTGACGTGAACTCCGTTAAATTTAAATATAGCGCGGGAATCGAAGATCGGATTTAAATCCGTTTTGCGACGACACATTTATGTGGCCAAGTGTAAATGAAAACGTTTTAACAAATCCGATAGATATCCGATAGGCTAATCGAAAACGCATGAAATGACCAGGTGTAAACAGGCCCTTAGAGAGTAAGTAATCAGTCAGTTCTTAATGGGTTAGTTCACCCAAAAATGAAAATTAGCCTGTGTTTTACTCACCCTCAAGCCATCCTAGGTGTATATGACTTATTTCTTTTAGACGAATCCAATCGAAGTTATGTTAAAAATTGTCCTGGCTCTTCTAAGCTCTATCATTGTAGTGGGTGGGTGTTTCTGTTTAACAGTCCAAAACACGTTAAAACCCTTGTGCAGTCTTCAGTCACTTCTGACTGGAGAATTTTACATTTTGAATTTTTTAAAATCGTAGCTGCACTAGAATGGTACGAAACTTGGTGACTTTTATGGCACTTGGTATGTGAACACAAAAAAAATTGAGGGCATGATTCGAAAAAGCTAAGTGGTCCTAAAAAAAATAGTCACACTCATGGTCTTCGGTCAAAAATGACCGACCATAGGAAATGAATGGGAAATGGGGAAAAAAAATCGAAAATACAGAAAAATGTTGTGTACAATCTACAAATCCCCCACAATGCAGAAAAAAATGCACAGCAATGAAGGGGTGAAACTCTAAAACATCTAGAGTGCAAAATCAACACACCAACTCACACACGCACGGACACACACTTGTACACACACACACACCTATGAACTGGTGTGACTGTAACACTGCAACTATGTAAAATAAAATCAATAATTACAAATGCATTGAAACTACAATGCAGTAAAAAAGTGGACAGCAAGGAAGGGGTTACACTCTAAAACATCAAGAGTGTAAAACA
>NW_015660895.1:728502-730841 GCF_001515625.1 Sinocyclocheilus rhinocerous
TTTTTATAGAATTGTAATGTTTTGTGTAACAAAATGCTTTCTGTGTTCAGGTTTGAATGTAGTAATAATAATGCAAAACCCTACACTTCAAATCAACATTTAAAACAACAAAAAATATAAACCTTGACAAAAATTAGTCTTTGAGAATGCCTTAATATACATTTAAATCCACAACCTAATAAAAGTAAACAATTATGTATAAAAACAACTAGGGAATTCACAAGTCTCTCTTTAGAGTCCTATACAGGAATCTAGTGGTTACACCATTAAAAATGACAGTCTTTTTTTTTTTTGCTCTCACCAGGAGGTGCTATTCTGCCTTCAAAAATTGGACTTTGAAGGCCTAGTCTCTATTTTAATCTGAAATACTGCATTAATTGAAAAATACTTTTTTTACTATTTTCAATGGGAAACAATTATCATAATTATTGCATAAATATTACTTAGTACCATAAAATTCTCTCAAAATACAAAAGAAAAAGGAAAAAATATTATTGAACAAAAATATATTAGATTGATTTTACTGAAGAAAAAAAAGTTACATTTCAGGTGTCCGGTCACTTTTGACCACGAAGACCATGAGTGTGACTCCCAAATGAGGAGCGCACAAGGGTTAAATAAAGCACGCGCATACATAATAAAACGTGCCTCACACGGCTCCGGGGGGTGAATGAAAGCCTCCTGTAGTGAATCCATGCGTTTTTGTCAAGAAAATATCCATATTTTAAACATAATAAACACTTTTCTATCACTTCCGCTATCTGTCAAACGCGGTAGCAGTTCCGGTGGATGACGTAGGACGTCTGCGTAGCGTGATTAGTGACGAACGCGGAGAGAGAACAAAACAAAATGCAAAATGCTAAGTATTTGTAAAGGAAAATGTCGGAGGATTTCGATATAAGCCAGGAGGAGACTGGTTTTCCTTTGCTAAAGTAAACGTCATCCGCCGGAACGCTTCCGCATACGACATTTAGCAAAAGTGAGAGAAAAGTGTTTATTATGTTTGAAATATGGATATTTTTCTTACAAAAACGCATGGATTTGTTACAGGAGGCCTTTATTCAAGCCCCGGAGCCATGTGAGGCACGTTTTATTATGGATGCGCATGCTTTATTTAACGTGTTTTGGACTGTTAAACAGAAACACCCGCCCACAGCAATGATAGACCTTAGAAGTGCCAGGACAATTTTTAATATAACTTCGATTGGATTCGTCTGAAAGAAGAAAATCATATACACCTACGATGGCTTGAGGGCGAGTAAAACACAGGCTAATCTTCATTTTTGGGTGAACTAACCCTTTAAATTTCATGTGTTTCAAGCAGGGAAATTTGGCAAGCGAAAAGATCTGGAGACTTTGATAAGGGCCAAATAGTGATGCTAGATGACTGGTCAAATCGTCTTGTTGGATGTTCCCAGTATGTAGTGGTAACAGTGTTGTAAAAAAGGACAAACAGTGAGCCGGCACCAGGGTCATGAACGCCCAAGGCTCTTTGATGCATGTGAGAGGCTAGCCCATCTGGTCTGATCACACAAAATAACTACTGTAGCTTAATATGCTGAAAAACATAATGCTGCCTGTGATAGAAAGGTGCATCGCAGTTTACTGCATATGGGGCAGACTGGTCTGAGTGCCCATGATGACCCTTGTCCACTGCCGAAAGCGTCTACTATAGGCAGGTGGGCATCAGAACTGGACCATGGAGCAATGGAAGAAGTTTGCCTGGACTGATAAATCACGTTTTCTTGTAGCTTAGGTGGTTGGCCAGGTGCATGTGCATCATTTACCTGGGGAAAAGATGGCACATATGGGAAGAAGGCATGTCAGCAGAGGCAGTGTTATGCTTTGGGAAATGTTCTGCTAGGAAACCTTGGGTCCTGTCATTCACATAGATGTTACTTTGACACGTACCACCTACCTAATGATTGCTGAAAGTATCTGCTGCTAATGTCTTGGTGCCAGAAACCACAAACACATTCAGAGAGCACAAGGTACCTACAGGATATTAGGCAGGAGGTTTTAATGTTCTGGCAGATCAGTATATACACAACTACTATAGTGTTACCAATCGATACCATCACTAAAACTGCAAAGTTTACCAATCCTTCTGCTTTACCTGGCTGCGTGTAGCACCTACAGCTCTGCAAACTTCAGAAAGATCCCGATTCCCAACATTACAAACAAGTAGCATAAGTCTATTTTTTTATTATGACAGCAAACCTGACAGAAAAAACCCACAGCAAGTCCTGCAAAGCAATATATCTTAAAAACTACTTGCTCACAAAACTCACATTTCAATAAAATCAGCAGTACAATCTGTGTACCCCCCCCCCCCCAAA
>NW_015660895.1:730915-732626 GCF_001515625.1 Sinocyclocheilus rhinocerous
CAAATAATGTGTCAGTCAATGTGCAACTGCAGTGTAGAGCAAAGGCTGAGCATAAGTATCACGTGACCTTGCCGACTGATGACTGAACCTTTTATTTGGAAGGAGGGACTGACTTTACTAGAGTCACAATGTTTTTCCCATTGATTGTAACACCAGTGGTCAGTCTCAGTAAATACGGTCTCTGCTATATTTGGTGCAAAAACATGAATAAAATTATGGAGTGGATCTATAGGGAAAAAACCATGCAAATTAATTTTATAATATAGGGCACAGAGCATACCACCAGCGGGAGCATTTCTTATAAATAACAGGCTAAATCAATCAAGCTAGCACCACGTCCCTGGCGAGGAGAGATTTATTAAAACTGTTTCTACCCAGTTTATTGTTCAATTGACTAAAGGTTCTGCTATCACCTTTCAATTCACTTCTCACCATCAAGGGGCTTAATAAACTTGTCAGTTTGTTTTATCGATTTAATTTCATATTTACATTGCATGTGCGAGATGCTGTACAGTCGGCAGGGAATCTTATAAACCCAGTGCTGAGAGCTGATGCAATTGATGAATACTGCCTCAGTAATCAAACCAAAACTAACACATTACAGGGACAATTTATTCTCATAACAACACTTAGTCTGTCGGTCTGTAGATTGTGAATGTGATTTATGACCCTTTTATTGAAGTAAATGACCACTCAAATATTCATAGCTTTTTTGATGTACTTCCTGTCACTGTGCTATAATATGGAACAAAGCAGCATCTAATAAGCATAGCGAATATTATAAAAACAGATGCCTAAATATGCTTTGGTCCTTGTTCTTTAGACATTCAATTGGTTATGGGAGCTGTTACAGTGAAATTTTGCACTTTAACTTAAAATTATATTCAAGCTGAAAATGCACAGTGAAACATCTTTTTTAAACTTTTGCTTGTTGTTGGTGATAGCCAGGGTGCTGATACAGTTCGGTTGCTAAGGTTTTCCGAGTGGTTATTAGTATGTTGCTATGTGGTTACTATCACTTACAAAAGTAAAAGCACAACTTTCCTCAACAAGCCGTGTGATTTGAAGCATCACTCGTGTGCATCGTACAGATGGTCCAGGAATTTTAATACTTGGTGTTAAGGGTTTGTACAAATCCTCAGTACGCTCAGTGTGAGCAATAGTTATAGAGACGCTTGCCTTCGCTTGCCTTCGCAAGCACTACCAAATATGCAGAGCTATAAAAATGATACTGCAAAGTTCACATAATCCAGCTTGGATAACAAAAGTGTTTGCTTAAGCTTCTTAATATGCTGATGTGTTGATGCCTTCGGCCAAACTGAAAAATGTACTGCGGCTTTGCCTGGCGTTTGGGCTACTTCATTTGCAACTGTTCAAAGAATCAGCTCATGCTTTGGAGATTTAAGCAAAGAGGAAATAACCGAAATAACAACAGTGATTTCTTAACTTCTAATTGGCAAAAAGTAAATCCTTCACCAGAGTGGCATGAGGTGGACTTCTGAAACTGTGTTAGTAATTTTTTATAGTCTTATGTAATTCATGTTCCAGTTTTAACAAACCACCAACATTGTATTTTTGTCTTTATTATCATGCTCATATTTCATATTATTATTCTCATACATTTTTTTTTCAAACAAGTCACATCACAGTCAAATGGTTATTTTACATAAATATAAACATGTATATTTTATATCTAATTTGTCACAACTAA
>NW_015660895.1:732919-740681 GCF_001515625.1 Sinocyclocheilus rhinocerous
ATTGTTTCCGCTCCTTTTAGTACCACTAGTCAAATATTACATCACAATTATTGTGAAGTGCACAAATGCTTGTCTAATGTAATATGAAAGCTGACTTCCTATTAACTAAAAGCAGGCAGAATGAGAACGGCTTCCGTTTATGGAAATATTGCATCAGACAGTTGCAAGGGGCAAAGAAAGTTGGTGGCAAACATGGGGAGCTTGGATGCCGCGGTACATTTCTGCTCATGGCAGCACATGTCCAATCAGATTTCTGATATCCCGTCTGCTTCTTCGAGAAATGTAGTAGGCCTTTTGAGTGTCATAAAGCAATCCAGTGTGAGGGAAGTGATGTGTGGAGAGGTCAGAGATTAATTAGATGAGAGACGTGGAGACCATTTTGAAATGAGTAATGTGGGCAGTTTTTCAAGAGTTGTCAAAATCAGATTAAATGTGCCGTGTGGCTCTTGATCTATGCCCAGTCTGTGCTCTCCAGCTCTCTTCATGTGATGAATATATCCACAGGGCCCTATGATTTCCACAATTCAAACAACATGGAATTTAAAAAACGGAACCAACTGTTGTTGATTTTGGGTTTTAAGGTTTTAATAAAACTTCTGTTTACTAAAACAAAATTTTGTACATGTGCTGACAAATTTACATAGTTTACACAGTATAAAAATTATATGCATTATTTGAATAACAATAATAATAATAATAATAATAATAAATTTACAGAGGGAAAAAAAGGTAAATGTGGTGGCCAAAACTTTACTGTAAAAAATACTGCAGCAACAGTGGTAGCATCATGGTAACACACACGACACTAAAATTATTGTACATAACTGAAAACAAAAAGCTAAGAAAAAATGTGAAGTGTCACACAGGGAATTCTAGGAATGTCAATTTATTTTATTTTATTTTATTTTTTCACAGTAAATTATAATATGATTTGTTCTTTTTCACATCCAAAACTGTACATTTCCATGAGGTCTTACAGTTTTTCACTGTAGGTAGTAAGGTAACTTACTACAGTATTAACCAATTAACAGGTTTTCAGAATAGAATTATTACAGTTGTTTACCATTAAAATGATGATAATTTTTTGCAGTTTATTTACATTGTTTTATTTATGACATTCAAAGCTACAGCAAGTTTTTATATTTTAATAAAGTTACCTCTTCAAAAGCAAATTGTTATGCTGCTATCATTGTTGTGGTTTTTATTATATTAAAATTACCTGGTATTAAATTCATCTTAAGTATTATAGAGTTGGCCTCATTACCTACAAAAGCAAATTAAAACAATGCCTAAAAAGCTGTGTTTTAATATTATATTTTCCATTATATATTTTATATTTTATTTTATTTCATTATTTTCTACAATAGATATACAGAGATAGACTATAGATAGAATAGATAGATAGATACACACAGATAGATAGATAGATAGATACACACAGATAGATAGATAGATCGATAGATAGATAGATAGATACACACAGATAGATAGATAGATAGATACACACACATAGATAGATAGATAGATAGATAGATCGACGTTAGAGGCAGAGGCGTTCCGTACACTGTCTGAGAGAAACATTATTACAAAAAAATGCTTGGATGGATAGAAAAAATAAATAAATAAATAAACAGCTTTCTGCTGCTAAATTTTCTACAAGAAAAAGCAGAATGAAAGCTAATGAGACGAAGCTGGAGAGATGTGGCATATGGTGTTTGATCACAGCTCTCACAGTAATTGGGCTTTTTCTTTAGATATTAAACGCTCTAATACTTTGAAGCAAACTGAATGCATGGTAATGACCTGACTGCTTAAATCAGAGCTGAGTTTATGCTAATTTCCTCTCTCATAATTAGCATCCCTCTCTATGTTACATCTGGCACATCATGTTCAAAAGCACTGCAGGTCACAGAAAATAACATCAAGAAAACGCACACACCTAGCTCGTGTTGCTGGAGAAAGATGTCACAACTGCACCACTTCTAGATGGCTTTGAAGTTAATTAGCACTTCCTCTCTAGAAATGTATTAACTATTTACTGAGAGAGAATCAGTGAGATTATGCTGTACCCAACACATCAAACACTACAGCTTTCAGCTCTTCTGATGGATACATCTCAACCAAAGACAGAAGTCCAAAAAAAAGAGAAACTGGACACTCTGAGATGGACAAGAGATTTCCTAGTGAAACAGACCAGGGGTTCCCAACTAAAGTATGTATCCTGTGTCGCAATGGTTTTGCATACAAACATATGCGTGATTTTATTACTTGCATTTAGCTTTATTTTTCCATGCTATTCACAACACAGAACAGACCAGCATTCCACAAGTTGACGTAGACTGCAATATGTGGCAAGAGAATGTATTTCATCATCAAATTAAAGATGACAACAGGCTATTACTTCATGAAGGCTATTTTCAAATGTAAACATTAAAAAAAATCGAACTCAAATACCAATATATATATATATTTTTTTTTAAACATACATTATATACTCTTGTTATAAATCTTACATATGAGTATCACACATTACACATATTCAATGCAATGTACTGGATGCCAGGTAATTCCGCTGTCTGTCTGTCTAATATAATATATAGTCTTTTTTAGATATATTATTTAACTCTGAAAAGCACAAAAACAATATTTTGCCGAAATCCACATGCACGTCTGCACTCTATTTTGATTATATAACCATTCCACCCTTGTGTGCCATTCAAAATTCTCTCTTCCATCTCCATATTCTTGTTTAGCCTGTTCAAAAGCCTTCAGACTCCCCCAGAATGTAACACCATGAGCATTTCTGCAGAGGTTTACTCTGAGAATAAACATTGCGTCAGAAGAAGCCTATAGCCATTCCCTTCACATTGGTGTCTGCAACACATTTTAATCACTTGAGTGTCTCTGCTGCAGAAGATCCAGGCGGGGGTGTACACAAAGGAAATGCTGCAGAGAAACTCCCACATGAGGAGAAATCCCTCCTCAACCTCAGCAGCCTTCCACAGACCAGCTATTTTAAGATTCTGCAAGACATTACTTCATATTTGACAGCACAATCTCATGTTGTGTTGATTCCTTATGGTGAAAATAAAGTGTATCTTAGAGAGCACCAGGGATTCTTTAAGAAGCAGTTGGTTGCTTTGTGTTCCAGAAAGAGGGAAGGATCTTCTTCACTTACATCATATCTCCACAGTGAGGGCAAGGAGACTATTCCTGATGTAATGCTGATGAGAGGAAAGCACCAGCATGAAATAAAAAAAAACTAATTCACTCATAAAAGTGTGGATTATTTGCATTTATACAAAGATTTACAACAGGTGTGTACACACATGAATTTGTTCTTAACCTTGTTTTATTTTTAACTCAAACTAAGCTATATTGCATGGCCTTTTATGAAATTTACATATCACCCCATATTCTAGATGCAAATATTAAATGCAATATTAAGCATACTTTATAACTTTAAAGCTTTTTGTCAGGAATCCCCCTGAGGTTGTGTTTGCGGAATGATGTATGTTATAATACATCGTGTACACTCACTAAACAAGTGAGAGTGGAGAGATTCGTCCTCACGCGAGCCTATCGCAAGACATCTGGTAGGGGGGGCACCTGGAGAGATTCGTCCTCGCGCGAGCCTATCGCAAGACATCTGGTAGGGGGGGGCACCTGGGGTGGCCAGCCAAATTTCAGGGGGGGCCGGTGCCACCCCTGGCCACCACGTAGACACGCTCCTGCTTCCTTGATGTTAATATGGCTTCCCATTGTCCTTTCCACAAGTTTGATCAGTGGATACCCCTTGAAGGAGATCATCAGTATCACTATTCCAAGGAGTCTGTGAGTGTCTGGGAATCATTTAGTGTTTTAACTTCTAAGGCCCTCTCATGCCCCTTGGGCTGGCAACTACTATATGTTACTGTATCTCTTGGAGCTCTCTCATTGTTTTGGTTCGGCTCTGTCTCCCGTTTGTTCTCTTTCTGTTCTGCAGGTGGAGCCCACTGATCTGGCTCGCTCAGGCCGGCCTCATCCACGCTTCTCTATCCTAAGGGGCTGCGGAATTCTTCTTTGTGAAGAGAAAGTATGTTTGCTCAGGGGCATTGACTGTCGAGGGTGAACGATATCATTGATAAGAACCTGTACACATTGCAGTGTTAATTTCGTTGCCGAATAATTTTCGTCCTAATTTTCGTCAACAACATTTTTTTCACCGACGAAAACGAGACGATGACGAACTAAAACTCATTTTGAATGACAGAAACTATGACGAAAATCTATTGACATTTTCGTCAATGAATAAAAACGAGACGAAAATGGATTTGGGAAGAGATACATTCAGAACAAATCTGCTGCATAGTTACGAGGTTAGATGCATACATATGAACCGGCGGGACATAAGCTAACATACACTTGCTGCACGTCTCATAAAACGTACAGAAATGTCGATATCTGGGAGTAAGAGAAGAGCAGACATATAGATAAATCTGACGATGCAAAAGAGAACTCAATTCGGTCCGGTTTTCTGAGCGCACACACCGAAGCAGCGCCTCTCACACAGCACACAAGTACTCTTTCGCATCTCATGAATGGAGAAATACACACAAAATGATGTCGAATTGTCTGTTTTGACGAGTATTCACATAAACACACTCGGTTATGTCTTATGTGAACATAAACAGTTGGGAGAATATTGGACATGTATCAGTACATTGCATCTGTGTATCCGGTTTTAAAGGGACAGCAGTCTAATTTAGTTGCTATTGTCTGTGGCATTGATGTTAATCAAGCAACAAAAGAAAGACAGAAAATCACTCACTGCTCTTGACTGAATCACTTTAGTAGCCCTAAAGACTAATCTAAATGTATTTATAGAAATAAATATGTCTGCTTAAAAGAATGAAGAATGTGGTCATCAAGTCGTTATAAAGAATGCATAATTAGTCTATATAACCATTTGTATTTCATTGAAAAGAAGACCATGTTCTTGTTCTTTATGAGAAGTGGTTTTATTTAATTTTAACATAAAGGCAATGGCATTTTAGTCAAAAGACTATGACTAAAACTAAATCAAAATTAGCTGACAAAATTAACACTGACCCATTGCCGCTGATGTCTTCAGCCTTCGAGTTATTGCAGAGGGGGAGACCGTCTTTACCATGTTGGATCTTCACAATGCACATAATCTTATGTGTATTAGGAAGGGGGATGAGTGTAAGACGGCTTTTAACACAGGGCATTTTGAATATTCTTTGATGCCTTTTGGGCTAGTTAATGCCCCAGCCATCTTCCAAGTTCTCATCAATGACGTGCTCAGGGTTATGGTTATCAGAGGTCATGGTTAATAACTTGTGCACCTAGATTATATTTTGATTTTCTCCCATTCCCTCCAGGTATATACTGAGCATGTTCAACGAGTGCTGCAATGATTACTCAATAATCAGTTTCAGAATCAGCTGTTTGTTAAGGCGGAGAACTGTTCCCTTCACGTAAAGACGGTTCCATTCTGGGGTTCAGACACAGTCAGACTGCATTTGACTCCCTGAAGTCGTGTTTCTTGTCCAAACCTTTTCTGGTGACTCCACATCCCTTTGTCCAGTTTGTCGCAGAGGTGGGTGTGGGCATGGTCCTCTCCCAGAGTAATGGAAAGACGCACATCTGCACCTATTTTTCAAAAAATTTTAACACCTACCAAATGGAATTTTGATGTCAGCAATTGCAAACTGCTTGCTGTCAAGTTAGCTTTGAAGAGTGGTGTCACTGGCGTGAGGGGGCAGAACAACCCTTTTTGGTCTGGACCGACCATAAAACTCTTGAGTATATTCAATCTATTTTTAAATGGTTAATGGTTAAACTCGCAGCAGGGCACTCTTTTTTCTGCTTTACCTTGTCCTGCCGACCCTAATTCAGGAATGCCAAGCCCAATGCACTCTCTCACCAGTTTTGTAGGTGTGGTACCATCGACTCTCAGGACACCATTATTCCTAGCCAGCGGGTGGTCACTGCGGTGCCTTGGGAGATTGAGTCACTAGTGCAGGAGGTGCAACAGTCAGTGGTGGTCCCAGAGGGGGTACCAGAGGGTCTGCTGTTTGTACCTAGGTCAGTCCAGTGTGCCGTCTTGTAGAGGGTCCACTCCTCTAATCTGTCCTACCACACAGGTGTTAGGGGCAACATAACCATTGAAGGACAGCGGTTATAGTGGCCCAGGATATGTGATGTTTGGTTTTGGCTGGCTTGATCTGTGCCCCATCTAGTCCCTTTGAAAACTTGGTCACATATTGCCTTGGTTTTTGTGATTGGCTTACCCCCATTCCAGGGCAACACTGATGTTATGACAGTGATGGACAGGTTCTAGAAAGTGTCAGAAGGAAATCACTTGTCTCCTGTATATTCTTCTTTCTTTCTTCAGTTCTTTGCTGAATCGTTCCCTGTGTGGTTCTGTTCCCAGCTGTGTCGGTCTGAGCTTCTCCCAGTTGTGGGCTGTTAAGTGTTTTCTGGAAATCTGCAGCTACATTTTGTGTCTCTACATTTTGTCTCTTGATTCTGTTTTTCAACAATCTCCTATAATTTTTTGTTTTTCCTCAGCTTTGTGTTGAGTTTTGCACCTGAGTTCTCTTTCAGTCGGTCACTCTCGACATCACGTTGGTAATGACCAACTAATTAGGATCTCGCTTAGAGAGACCAATCCACTTTGAGTGTAAACTAAATGAGCCAATGCACATAAGGTTAGGGCTCGTGAGGGTAGGGCTCAAGTGGAGACCTCCACAGTGTCCCGAGCCCTCAAGGTTGGACGATTGGTTCTTCAGGGTGGCCCGGGCTGGTTCTCAGCGCCCCGCCCCGGTGCCATTCTTCCCGGAGGTGCTTGAGGGGCTTACCAGGTCATGGATGGCACCTCTTTCTGCCGGAAACCGACCTGCTAACTCCTCCTCCCTCCCCACTCTCGACGGTGGTGCAGCTAGGGGGTATACGGGGGTCCCCCCGGTGGAGCGGTCAGTTGCGATGCAGTTGTGTCCTAATACCGCCTCCACCCGGCAGGGCAAACCGTGCCTCCCCTCCGGGGTCTGTAGGTACTTGTCTGGCCTGTCCAGCGATGCTTATGCGGCCTGTGGAGAAGCTGCCTCCGCCTTACACGCTACGGCATTACTGCAGGTTCTTCAGGCTAAAGCACTGAGGGACCTGTACGAGGGTGGTCACGATCCGGAAGTTCTAAAAGAGTTTCAAACCGCAACTGACCTCGCGCTCCGAGTGAGCACAGGAGCAGACTGAGGCAATCCGACACACCCGTCCGCCGGCCGCAGACTGCTTATCGCCGAGGGCGGCCCCCTGCATCCACCCCCGCTCCCGCACCGCATCCGCAGCAGCCTCGAGCAAGCGGCACCATGGAGCGGGGCGTAGGCAGGCCGCCCTACCCGTCCAGGCCCCGACCCAGAGAGAGGGGAAACTGCTCTTCGGGGGATGGTGAATGCACCTCTCCCTCCCCCAGAGGAGGGCCGGGTGGAGAATCTGGTTTCCGCACACTCAGACCTCTCTTCGGTCCACTCATGGACCGGGTCCCTGCATTCCACCTCGGTCCAGCTTGTATGGTGTCTGGGTGTCTGGCTACCCAACCCGTCTCGCTGGCTCCTGCGGACCATCAGACTCGGCTATGCGATTCAGTTCGAGATGTTGATGCAGAAACGCATCTTCGGTTGCATCCATCTCCGAGATTGGCAAGCACGTTCTGGTCCGCATGGACAACACTGCGACCGTTGCGTACATCAACCGACAAGGT
>NW_015660895.1:741741-742818 GCF_001515625.1 Sinocyclocheilus rhinocerous
GACAAGGTCTTTACTGGGGATCTGTCTCTGGAGCTCATCTAGTTTTCCTGATCTCCGCTGACATTCAGGGCTGTAGAGGTCATCTCTAGGTGCTGATCCACCATCTGGGCTGGATACAGCCTGGATCTGGTGGCTACGGTGACCTCGGAATAAGAAAGAAACAGACTAATATTAGCGTAGATGCCATTCTTCTTACGATGTAACAAGTACATTGTGTGTTATTGGAAGTGTTCCCAGTTCCGGTTGACCTAATTAATGCAGCCTGACAATCCTTTAACGTATTTGAGTAATAGAAATGTGTAAGTGTGTTATGTAAGAAAGCATGTAAGTTATGTAAGAGGCATGTGTTATGTAAGTTATGTAAGCATGTGTTATGTAAGAAGCATCTGAAGTCGCTTCGTGCCGTGCATATTCCGGGTCTGCACAACCGTATGGCCGACGAGCTGTCACGAGCTACGCTCCCCGGGAGAATGGAGACTCCATCCCCAGACAGTACAGCTGGCAAGTATGCGTTTCCCCCAGTGAGCCTTCTCACACTGACGCTGTGCAAGGTCAGGGAGGACGAGGAGCAGGTCCTGCTTGTGGCGCCTTACTGGCCCACTCGGACCTGGTTCCCGGAACTAATGTTCCTCGTGACAGCCCTTCCCTGGCAGATTCCTCTGAGGAAGGATCTACTGACTCATAGAAGGGGCACCCGCGTCCAGACCTATGGAAACTTCATGTCTGATCCCCGGACGAGACTCTGAGGTTCTAGGTGACCTATCCCAAGAGGTAGATGACACCATCACTTCAGCAAGAGCACAGTCTACAAGACACGCTTATGCCTTGAAGTGGAACCTGTTCGTCGAGTGGTGTTCTTCTCATCGAGAAGACCCCCGAAGATGCCCGATCAGAGTTGTGCTGTCCTTTTTGCAGCAGGGGTTGGAGCGAAGGCTGTCTCCCTCCACCCTTAAAGTCTATGTTGCTGCGATTGCTGCTAACCACGACCCAGTGGAAGGGAAGTCGGTAGGGAAGCATGACCTGGTCATCAGGTTCCTTAGGGGGGCCAGAAGGTTAAATCCTCCCCGGCCACCCTCT
>NW_015660895.1:745212-747264 GCF_001515625.1 Sinocyclocheilus rhinocerous
CTTCTCCCTGACCGAGGGAACACTCGGCACGGATGCGCTGGCACACAGCTGGCCGCGGGGCCTTCGCAAATACGCGTTTCCCCCAGTGAGCCTTCTGGCACAGATGCTGTGCAAGGTCAGGGAGGACGAGGAGCAGGTCCTGCTTGTGGCGCCTTACTGGCCCACTCGGACCTGGTTCCCGGAACTAATGTTCCTCGTGACAGCCCTTCCCTGGCAGATTCCTCTGAGGAAGGATCTACTGACTCATAGAAGGGGCACCCGCGTCCAGACCTATGGAAACTTCATGTCTGATCCCCGGACGAGACTCTGAGGTTCTAGGTGACCTATCCCAAGAGGTAGATGACACCATCACTTCAGCAAGAGCACAGTCTACAAGACACGCTTATGCCTTGAAGTGGAACCTGTTCGTCGAGTGGAGTTCTTCTCATCGAGAAGACCCCCGAAGATGCCCGATCAGAGTTGTGCTGTCCTTTTTGCAGCAGGGGTTGGAGCGAAGGCTGTCTCCCTCCACCCTTAAAGTCTATGTTGCTGCGATTGCTGCTAACCACGACCCAGTGGAAGGGAAGTCGGTAGGGAAGCATGACCTGGTCATCAGGTTCCTTAGGGGGGCCAGAAGGTTAAATCCTCCCCGGCCACCCTCTGCTACGCTCCCCGGAGAATGGAGACTCCATCCCCAGACAGTACAGCTGGCAAGTATGCGTTTCCCCCAGTGAGCCTTCTCACACTGACGCTGTGCAAGGTCAGGGAGGACGAGGAGCAGGTCCTGCTTGTGGCGCCTTACTGGCCCACTCGGACCTGGTTCCCGGAACTAATGCTCCTCATGACAGCCCCTCCCTGACAGATTCCTCTGAGGAAGGATCTTCTGACTCAGAGATGGGGCACCCTTTGGCTCCCACGTCCAGACCTCTGGAAACTTCATGTCTGGTCCCTGGACGGGACGCGGAGGTTCTAAGTGACCTACCTCAAGAGGTAGTTGACACCATCACTTCAGCGAGAGCACCGTCTACGAGACACGCCTACGCTTTGAAGTGGAACCTGTTCGTTGAGTGGTGTCCTTCTTGCCGAGAAGACCCCCGAATATGCCCGATCAGAGTCGTGCTGTCCTTTTTGCAGCAAGGGTTGGAGCAAAGGCTGTCTCCCTCCACCCTTAAAGTCTATGTTGCTGCGATTGCTGCTAACCACGACCCAGTGGAAGGGAAGTCGGTAGGGAAGCATGACCTGGTCATCAGGTTCCTTAGGGGGGCCAGAAGGTTAAATCCTCCCCGGCCACCCTCTATACCCTCTTGGGACCTGTCTCTACTGCTCAAAGCACTACAGCAGGGCCCATTTGAGCCTTTGCGGTGAGTTGAGCTGAAGTTTCTATCAATGAAAACTCTTTTCCTGCTTGCACTGGCCTCCATCAAGAGGGTAGGGGACCTGAATGCATTTTCGTTCGACGAATCGTGCCTAGAGTTTGGAACGGCTGACTCCCAGGTAATCCTGAAGCCCCGGCCTGGCTATGCGCCCAAGGTTCCCACTACTCCCTGCAGGGATCAGGTGGTGAACCTGCAAGCGCTGCCCCCGGAAGAGGCAGATCCAGCCCTAGCTTTGCTTTGTCCCGTCCAAGCCTTAAGATGGTACGTAGACAGGACACAAAGCTTCAGGACCTCAGATCAGCTCTTTGTCTGTTATGGAGGCCGTCAGAAGGGGAAGGCCGTCTCCAAGCAGAGGATGGCCCACTGGATAGTGGATGCCATCACTCTGGCTTATCAGGCACAGGGTGTGCCCTGCCCATTCAGGTTGCGAGCGCACTCTACTAGAAGTGTTGCATCCCCCTGGGCGCTGGCTCTTGGCGCCTCGCTGACAGATATTTATAGAGATGTGGGCTGCGCGACCCCCAACACATTCGCTAGATTCTATAGCCTTTGTGTGGAGCCGGTATCCTCCTGTGTTCTCACCTCAAACGGGTAGAAGCACTGAGAGGCCTCAGTTTAGTGTCGGCTTGCTAAAACCACTCCAGAGAGTCCGTACTGTAGACCCTGTCGAGCTCCTCCATCCCCTCGGCAGCCAGAC
>NW_015660895.1:747309-749575 GCF_001515625.1 Sinocyclocheilus rhinocerous
GGGAAGGATGGGGCTTCCGCAACGTTCCTGTTCCAAGTGGAACGGATACGTTTTCCCAGTGTTATCCAATCTCACTGAGTGGGTAGTGCTACGACAACAGTGACTGGCCTTCTTGTTGCGAGCCCCGGCCTATGCCGAAAAGGGCGCGCAGGAGGCTCGCACAGGACACTGGAAGGGGCAGCATCCATGGCGTTTTGGTAGGGATCCCAATTTGTCGGTCATTACCGACGTGACAGTGAGAGTGAAACTCTCCGACTGAAAGGGAATGTCTCGGTTACGTATGTAGCCCTCATTCCCTGAAGGAGGGAACGGAGACGTCCCGTCCCGTCGCCACAGCTGCAGTACCACTGCTGAGCGGCCGGGTCACACGTAACCGAGACGTTTCCTTTTTCTCAGGGTTTTCCTTTTTTTGTTGTCATATTTTTGTTCTCCCCAGACTCCCAAGGCCATCTGCCTTGGTGACTTTCTACAGTGAGCTTGGAGAGTATCAGTTTCCGTCTCACCTTTATTTTATCCTCACTTTTGTCTGTGTTTTTCAGCCCTGCCAATGCCTTAACCAGTCAGTCCTGCTCATGGTATCCGGGCACATAAGGCCAGGATATATTCTTAAAAAATCATGAAAATATTCTCTTTTATAATAATAAGCATAATAAGAATACAATAACATGTAATAATATGAATACAATAATTGGAATAAAAATAAATAAATAATAAAATAAAGCAGACTTAGTTTTTTATCACTGCACTGGAGTACATTTAACAAGAAAATATTATTTTTAGTGGGAGAAATATGACCTGGAACACAACCTGCACAGTAAAGAACATAATCTAAATATGCCAAAATAATAAATGTTTTAGAAGTGATCATTGGGTTAACCCAAAATCATTTCAGTAGCTAACAGATAATTCTGTAACTCCTCAGGCACCAACCCAGTAATCAAAGCCTCTTTTGAGAATTTTTTTTATCTATATCTCTACTGAGGAAGAGAGTATATTTTGAATTCAGTCACTCAGATTCAGCCACTGATAGCCAATATCTTTGGTCTGTGGGGAGAGCATATATGGTTACCCATAATAAATGCTGTAGGAGAGTGGTAGCCAGCAGCTGCTGCTAGAGTGTTGACTGAGATAAGGCACACATGCCTGGAAACCCCATGTAATGCATGCAAATTGGATCATTAATAAAGGGCCCATAATTGAAAATAGTTTTATCTTCTTTAAATTGCAGAAAACCCACACCCAGAGCAATGCAGCCACACTGTGATTATCACTTAACACAAGAGTCTCTGGTCCACTTCATAATATATCAAACTTTTCCCATGAGCACCTGAATCACAGGTTGCACTACAAAGCTCAGAAATGAGTAACTGAATGAGTTACTGAATAAAGCTTTGAGAATACACCTTTTAATGCTTTAATTCATATATTTATATAATTAAATCTATATTTAAAAAAATGTTATATTACTGTATAAGACATAATTTTTATCAAAATGAAAATTC
This sequence comes from Sinocyclocheilus rhinocerous, assembly GCF_001515625.1. NCBI lineage: Eukaryota > Metazoa > Chordata > Actinopteri > Cypriniformes > Cyprinidae > Sinocyclocheilus > Sinocyclocheilus rhinocerous. Next base: position 748,812 of record NW_015660895.1, read on the forward strand.
TGGTTCTAACCCTCTATTGCTTTCTTTCTTCTGTAGAACAGAAAAGGGTACATTTTGATGAATTGTTCTGGTTGCTTATTGCAAATGCAATTAATGGAGAGCCTCAAAAAAGGTTCAATTTATCATAAAAGTTGTCCATTCAACTCACATGCTTTTATTCCTTTAAGCAGAATTTAAGTAATTATTCACTAACAATATTTACTTTTAGGGAGCTATTGACCATTAACACTGGATCATTGAGAATCTTTAAGGTTTTGTTAATCAAGCAATTTAAGGCTACATTGACACCTGGGCCCGTATGTATAAAACTTCTCAGAAATGCTCTTAAGAATAGTCTTAAGCTTTGACTTAAGTGTCAAAAAATTCTTAGTAAAAAGTAGGACTTTTCTAAGAGTAGGAGACTTTAATGTGTTTTTACTAATTGGCTCGCTATCTGATTTGTTAAAATGGCGCTGTCATATCTGGCTATGAAATTTACATACATGGCTTCAACAACCAGATGCATTTACACTTGAATGAATGATGCATTGATATAGCGCTTTCTTGTGTATTGTTGTACACCCAAAGCGCTTTACAATCATGTGTGTGTGTGTGGGGGGGGGTCTCTCCTTCTCCTCAACCACCACCAGTGTGCAGCAGATGATGTGACGGCAGCCACAGTACAACAGCGCCAGTGCACTCACCACATATTAGCTACAGGTGGAGAGGAGAGAGTCATAGAGCCAATCAAGTGGTTGGGGATTATTAGGAGGCCATGATTGACA
>NW_015660895.1:749763-753853 GCF_001515625.1 Sinocyclocheilus rhinocerous
AAAGAACATCATACCAACAGTCAAACATGGTGGTGGTAGTGTGATGGTCTGAATGAATGAATGAATGATGCATTTATATAGCGCTTTATTGTGTATTGTTGTACACCCAAAGCGCTTTACAATCATGTGGGGGGTCTCCTCAACCACCACCAGTGTGCAGCATCCCCCTGGATGATGCGACGGCAGCCACAGGACAACGGCACCAGTGCGCTCACCACACACCAGCTACAGGTGGAGAGGAGAGAGAGTCATAGAGCCAATCAAGTGGTTGGGGATTATTAGGAGGCCATGATAGATAAGGGCCAGTGGTGGCAATTTGGCCAGGACACCGGGGTTACACCCCTACTCTTTACGAGAACTGCCATGGGATTTTTAACGACCACAGAGAGTCAGGACCTCGGTTAAACGTCTCATCCGAAAGACAGTGCTTTTTGACAGTATAGTGTCCCCATCACTATACTGGGCCGTTAGGACCCACACAGACCACAGGGTGAGCACCCCCTGCTGGCATCACTAACACCTCTTCCAACAGCAACCTAGTTTTCCCAGGAGGTCTCCCATCCAGGTACTGACCAGGCTCAGCCCTGCTTAGCTTCAGTGGGCAACCAGTCTTGGGCTGCAGGGTGATATGGCTGTGACTTGTCCAGTTTCGTCTGGAATGTCTCCCAGACCACCTCCTGAAGTGGTTTGAGTGATCAGATTTAAATCACTAGCTAAAGTGTTTCGGAGGGCATTTACACCTGGGCCCGTATGTATAAAACTTCTCAGAATTGCTCTTGAGAATAGTCTTAAGCTTTGACTTAAGTGTCAAAAAACTCTTAGTAAAAAGGAGAACTTTTCTAAGAGTAGGAGACTTTTATAAAGAAGCTAAAAGCAACTTTCAGTAAAGTCTAAGACTGATTCTTAAGTGTTGACTGAGGTGACTTAAGTAAGTGTTGTGAACTAAGGACTACAATGATGTCAACACAAAATGGTCGACCTCGACTTCTGAATCAGCCAATAGTGAGCCTGCAAGGGTGAAGTCACAGCAACATGACATCATTTATAAATCCAGACAATACAATTGTTCTGTTATTTAATTTTATTTTAAAAGGTAGCTTTGCATTATGTGCAAAAACATTACAAATGTCTACACTTATTTTACACAACTACAAACAAGTACTTTTATATTTCACAATCTAGCACAATTTTATTGAAAAAAAACTATAAAAAAAAAAACACCACATCGGATTAAATAAACATGTTTGCACTGTTTAATATTTTCTGCATGTAAATGTAGTGCTGATGACACTGGAGCCGGGCCATCTGACGTGCCACATTACACCACATCTCAGGATGTCTTCCTGTGTCCTCCAAAAGAGGCTTCTGCTTCACAAGACACAGGGTTTGCACAGAGTGTAGCCCCTGAAGATGACATTGAGTGTCTTAAAATAAAAAAAATAAAATTACAAATCAAGTTGTTGGAAGTTCAAAATGAATATTATACACTAAAACTGAAGAGATTAAAGAATACTCAATGATTGAACATATGTTTGAGTAAATAAAAGTGTGAACACAAATTTGTTAATAGTTGCTTCTTGTCTACAAGTTTTTCTTACCCAAAATGTAAGTTTGCAAAGCAGTCCCTTATTGATTCTCTGCTTGAACCACTTTGTAATGTGGGGTCGATGGTACTGTTGTCATTACCATCATAATCATCATCACTGTCGTCATCGTCATCATCAAGCAGTGGTATATTACGAGCTTTGCAAATATTGTGCAAAATGACGCAAGCCATAATAATGCGACTAGCACGCTCAGGGGACTTTCTAATCTCTCCATGAAGGACATGGAATCTCCTTTTGAGCTGTCCAATTCCTCTCTCCACCACAGCTCTTGTTCCTTTGTGTGCTCTTTAAGACGAAAAATGATACAAGAACAAATCAAGAATGCACTTATTGAACAAAATTGGTGTCTTGCCTGAAGTTCAGTCCTGTACAGTACCTGTTATAATTGAGCTGCTGTTCACCTTGTGGTTTTCTGTAAGGGGTAAGAAGCCAGCGTTTTAAAGGGTATCCTGAGTCACCCACAAGATGACATCTGGGGCGAACATAATTTTGTTCAAATAACCCAGCGAGGCCACTCTCAGAAAGAACCCGAGAAACATGTGTTGACCCTGGCCATTTTGGCACAAGATCCAGGATCTTGTAAGCGGCATCAAACACAACTTGAACATTGATGCTGTGGAATCCTTTTCTATTGACGTATGCCTCCTCATTTACAGTTGGAGAAATTATGTGAACGTGAGTGCCATCGATGGCTCCAACAACTCCGGGGAAGCCTGCAATTCTCATAAAAGCTTCTTGCTTTTGCCGTAAAGTTTGAAGGTCAGTTGGGAAGTCAATGAACTGCCTTACTATGTTTGGGGTGGTTAGTGCTGCATTAGTGCTATTTAAGACCCTGCTGACCGTAGACTGTGATGTGCCCAAGTCATCACTGGTGCACTGCTGCATTTTCCCAGTTGCCAAAAAACGCAGAGTCATTATTACCTTCAGTTCTGCAGTTAAAGCATTGTTTCGTAGAGTTTGAGGAATTATTGAATTTCTGACTAGGTCAGTAACAAAAAGAATACCTTGACGATCAAGTCTGTACCGTTTTATCAACTCCCTGTCATCATATAATTCCAACATGTTCTTTCGTTCTTGGAAAGTGCGCGGTCTCCTCCTCTGTACTGCCATCTTGTTACTCTTAACTAGGTTAGGAGACCTCCCCAGCACTCTTAAATAATTTTGGAGCTAAGACCTAGTATTAACACTTGGGAAGCTTTATGAATCACTCTTAATCTTTATTCTAAGTATAGGAGTAAAATTATGTCATTCTTAGAATTTTGACACACTTAAGACTGATCTTTTACTCTGAGCGGCTTTATACATACGGCCCCTGGGCCCGTATGTATAAAACTTCTCAGAAATGCTCTTAAGAATAGTCTTAAGCTTTGACTTAAGTGTCAAATAATTCTTAGTAAAAAGTAGGACTTTTCTAAGAGTAGGAGACTTTCATAAAGAAGCTAAAAGCAGCTTTCAGTAAAGTCTAAGACTGATTCTTAAGTGTTGACTGAGGTGACACTTAAGTGTTGTGAACTAAGGACTACAAAGATGTCAACACAAAATGGCTGACCTCAACCTCTGAATCAGCCAATAGTGAGCCTGCTCATGTAAAGTCACAGCAGCACAACACCAATCATTTAATGTAACTACAATAAAATCATTTAATTAAGACTGAAATATTTTAATTTAAATGTATTTTTAAATGCTTTGCATTGTGCAAAATTATCACAAATTATTACTAATGCTTTGTTTAATGGTATGTCTCCTCATTTACAGTTAGAGCAATGATGTGAACATGAGTTCCATCAACGGCTCCAGTAACTCCAGGAAAGCCCACAATCCTCACAAAAGTGGCTTGTTTTTGCAGCATGGTTTGGCGGTCAGTTGAAAATTTAATAAACTGCCATATAGTAGTGGCCAAAAGTGAGGTCCGGCCTAGGCACTTTCACCCTTAATTAAAAAATAAATAAATAAATAAATGAATGTTCAAGATTTTGTAAGCATATTGCATAGTTGCTTAGTCAGTTGTTTTATTTGTGATAATAATGCAATGAAACAAGCCAAATGTTGCGGTCATAATTTTTGGCCATGCTATCATACAAAGAAATTATGAACACATGCAAAAACAAGAGGACCAATGAAATATTAATAACTTATTTTGTAGTCAGTGTGCCAGTGTTGCCAATTTAGTGATTTTTGTCACTAGATTTAGTGACTTCCGCATCCCTTTAGAGACTTTTTTTCAAAAACCTAGCAACAAAATTTCTTGGACAAACGTCATCTACATTCCGAGACTCTCCCATGACGTCATAAAGGCGAGTTCACTGATCTATATAAATATAAATATAGATCAGTGAACTCACCTTTATGAGGTCATCTAGCAACATTAAGTGACCAGTTTTAGCTACTTTCAATTGAAAGCAGTTGGCAACACTGGTCAGTGTTTTTTTGTCCTTTAATGGTTTAAGTGAAATGTGGGGTCATAAAAAAAAAAAATCAAAACA
>NW_015660895.1:754493-754613 GCF_001515625.1 Sinocyclocheilus rhinocerous
CACCAATCATTCATTTAATGTACAATAAAATCATTTAATTATGACACTGACATATTTTAATATTTAAATGTTTTGTTTTTTTTTTAAATGCTTTGCATTGTGCAAAATTATCACAAATTA
>NW_015660896.1:0-1122 GCF_001515625.1 Sinocyclocheilus rhinocerous
GTCTATACATAGTTAATGGCAGAGTAAAGGGTGACTCTCTGGGTCAATATACATACTGCTCATATCTAGGCAGCAGCACAGTAGATTACGCCATCACAGATATAGACCAAAGTAAGATCAATTATTTCACAGTCATGCCACAGCTGCCATTATCAGACCACAGTCACATAATCCTCAGTCTCAACAGGTCAGGGAATCATCTGCCCTCTTCAGAACAGAAAGTTAAATCATATCCGCTCCCCCCCAAATTCATATGGAGTAAAGACAGTCCTGCCCAGTATGAAGCTGCGCTCCACAGCACCCAAGCTGAGAACATGATAGACTCCTTTCTCTTGACCACGTTTAGTGAAGAGAAGAGAAGTACCAATTCAGCAACTGAACAGTTAACTAAAATCTTTTCTACAGTGGTCAGAAAAGCCCTCAGAAAAAGAAAAAATTACAGATGTAAAAAAGAAACAGCTAAAGATGCTTGGTTCGATAAAGAATGCCAAAAACTAAGAAAAGAATTACGATCATTATCAAATAAAAAACACAGAGACCCGGCAAACCAACAAATACGAGCCACATATCAACAAACCCTTAAACTATACAAGTCACTATTAATACAGAAGAAAACTGATCACATCAAAATAAAAATAAACAAAATTGAAGAAGCAATCGACCAAAATTCTTTTTGGGAATTATGGAACAATTTAGACAAATCCAAAGAGGCCAAACACCTTCCCATCTGTGACCCAAACATCTGGACTGATCATTTCAGAAAACTCTATTCACTAAACGAAACTACCCTCGCCCAAAAACATCTGACCGCCCAACTAAATAACCTGGAACACACTAGAAAAGACCAGCTAAATCATTTAGACAAGCCCATAGAATTATCTGAACTGACAGAGAAGATGAAATCCCTGAAAAATAAGAAATCAAGTGGCTTGGATGGAATATCTAATGAAATGCTGAAACACAGCAGCCCCAAACTGAGAGCTGCTATCCTGACACTATTCAATCTCTTATTAAAATCTGGACACTTTCCTGAGATCTGGAAAGAGAACGTGATAACCCCAATTTTTAAACAAGGTGAGAACTCGAGCTGCGTCGAGATTCGCTTTGGGAACGAGAATACCC
>NW_015660897.1:0-549 GCF_001515625.1 Sinocyclocheilus rhinocerous
TAAGAGCTGTTTGTGTGCAAAATAGAACTGCATAATTCTGGATAACTTGAGGGGATTTTTTTCTTTTCTTTTTTTCCCCAATGGAAGTTGTGGTTCTCTCATGATTCTGAAGAAAAAACATTAGACAACTAAACAAAATCACATGTTATTTATGAATTAATTATTAAATGACTCACTCAAGATGTACTTGTTTCATTACTGGATGAATCGGCGTTCTTGAACGAATCTCTTGTATGATTCAAAGACAAATACATTTTAACAGCCCCTTTTCACCACCTACTGGCGTAACAATGTAATCGATAAATCTTCATTTGAAGTGTCAAATTACTTTCAAAAGGTGATTTACTCTATTTTAATCGCTACCATACACATCGTACACACAGTTTATATCTGAACTATAAACTTTTATCCCAGTACTTCTGTGATTTGAATGTTTGTAACACAGAAATAATGATACTGTGTGGCTGAAAAGACTGTGAAGCCGTTTCATTCATGACAGATGACAGCTGCTCTCTTTAGGTCAATGGCAGCGCGAACGCAGATTTAAAT
>NW_015660897.1:1197-1307 GCF_001515625.1 Sinocyclocheilus rhinocerous
GCCCGCCACAGTTTCATAATAAACCGAAGATATATTTATACTTATAACATAAATGTTATTTAATATTGTGTTTCACGCCATTGCTTTGGCAAGTATCGGTCAAACGAATT
>NW_015660898.1:0-569 GCF_001515625.1 Sinocyclocheilus rhinocerous
TACTGTGCTCCACATTATTGACAATATTGAGCTGAAGCTTGACTTCAATTGACTCTGCTTGACTTGATCAAATTGCAATCGCAATATCTGTAAAAAAAAATCGCAATTCGATATTTTCCCCCAAATTGCACAGCCTTAGTTAGAACGCTTGGTTGAGTGAGTGCATCAGACAAGACAACGAATGTGCTGCTGTAGCCTCAAGTTTTCGCAAGTTATTACACAAATTGTTGCACTGGACAATGATGTAATCTGCAGAATTTACACTTCAATTATGAGACTACAGTGTGAAAGTGAAAGTGAAAGTGACGTGACATGTGGTCAAGTATGGTTTCCCATACTTGGAATTAGTGCTCTGCATTTAACCCATCCTAAGTGCGCACACACACAGCAGTGAACACACACCCGGAGCAGTAGGCAGCCATTTATGCTGCGGCGCCCAGGGAGCAGTTGGGGGTTTGGTGCCTTGAGGTGCCTGGGCACCTCAGTCGTGGTATTGAAGGTGGAAGAGAGCGCTGTACTTTCAGTCCCCCCACCTACAATCTCTGCCGGTACGAGACTCGAACCCGCAA
>NW_015660899.1:0-322 GCF_001515625.1 Sinocyclocheilus rhinocerous
GCCGAGCTCCCCCTAGCTCCCCCGTAGTTCGCACCCTGCCTACAGAAACATCTCCATTTGATAACAGATTCGTTGGTCTGTGTAAAACAACAGGCGATCTATCGCTGGAATGTGTTATAGCGAGCGCTCGTTACTGCTGTTATCAGTTCTCTTGCACTCGTGCACAATGCGCAGTCTTCACACAGACAATCGTACGCTTTGTTCTGGTAAAAGCACAAAACAAAATGCACACAAACATGTCCTTGCTCTTGATATACAATCACTGATGAACACCTTTGGTTTTAATGAGAGAAAGAAAAAAAAACTACACGAGGGTGGATTA
>NW_015660899.1:439-1035 GCF_001515625.1 Sinocyclocheilus rhinocerous
CGCGAATTTATATATTTATTCAGTTCTGTGAAGAATCTCGGTACTAATTGTATTTTATTATTAATACGTTCATTATTAATTTATATTACTATAGTCGCTTTCAATGTGGGCAGGGCCCGCGTGCGCTGCGGGGCCCCCCCGCGGCACGGGCCCCAGTGCGGCTGCACTGCCTGCACTGTCTGCAGTTACGCCACTGTCTCCAGGACTGGAGTTCGCCACCCCTGATATAGGCTATACAGTGCATGAAAACCAAACTGGTGCTCTTCTGTTTCTTTTGGTCGATGACTCCCCCTTGTGCCGTATAAAAGCACAATAATCAAAACAAAACAATTTGATTGGATCAAATAATCGCGATTAGACGGTTATTTAATTATCGCGACAGGGATTAGCATCTCACCCCGTCTTACTCTCTCTGCGTTGGTTGCAGGTTCATTTTAGAGTAGAGTTTAAGATTTTACTTTTTGTTTTTAAGGTCTTAAACGGTCTGGCACCATCTTATTTATCTGAACTCATGACTGTTAACATATCTGCGAGATGTTTAAGGTCATCAAATCAGAAATTGTTAAAGGTTCCTAGATCAAGGTTAAAAAGAAAGG
>NW_015660899.1:1196-1816 GCF_001515625.1 Sinocyclocheilus rhinocerous
ATACCATAATTCCTCCGTTCAATTAGGCCTAAGACATCGAGAGTCACGCAGACCTATAACAACCCAGCCACAACACATAATTGCGAATAACATGCACTGTAAAATCTAATTAGTTGGGCTTACTTAAAAAAAGCATGCAAACCGATTGCCTTGAAAAAACTAAGTAAAGTGAAATAGGAATAGTATGTTGTACTGACAAATGCTTAGTTAGTATAGTTTACTTACACGAGAGTTCTAGTAACTAAAAAAGAACTGTAGGGGGTACTTGATCCTTTCATTTAGGTTTACTCATGACTTAGTATAGATACTCGCTGACTCCCAGAGTGCATTGCGGCATGAATAAATTATGCAGTTGCTTTGTTTTACAGTTGTTGATTTTATTTGCCAATTTTATTTGCTGTCTTGTGTCAGTAGTAGCACAACAAAAAGAGCAAATAAAATGGTTATTGTTACAATTAATAAAAATAAATGAAATTGAATTGTTACCATTGTTGTAATGCACGTGCTGAATGTTTAAGTCTGTGTGTGACTTTAACATTTTTCCACACACTATTTAAGGATTATATAAACACAACTAAAATCATTGCAAGGTATTTATGAAAAATGAAATATGAAAAAGT
>NW_015660900.1:0-459 GCF_001515625.1 Sinocyclocheilus rhinocerous
TAGGGTTTCTGCACTGTAGTATAGTATACACAAGTATACCCGGCTACAGCCTGCAGCCCCATACCTACTCTGATTGGTTCGATCGTCTTTCATAGGCATAAATTATAAGAAATGTGTGCGTAGTTGGTGTAGGATGGGGTATGTTGTTTAAAAAGCTAAAATCGCTGTGCAGTTATAGCCTTCATATAATGCACAGTTGTTTATTGTAAACGTGACTCACTGTTTTATTGAATCACGAGATGTTAGCTTCTGCAAGTTTAATCTTCTGGACCAGTCGAATTCACAAATGAATCATTGGAACATTCTAAAACGCTTAACGTGAAAGTAGGCTTAATGCATTAAAACGGTGTTTTAAAAAGACCAAACTCAGTAAACACATTATTAATAAAGCATTTTATTCACAGACAAGCAGATATTACATTTACATTTACATTACATTTAGTCATTTAGCAGACGCTT
>NW_015660901.1:0-1000 GCF_001515625.1 Sinocyclocheilus rhinocerous
TCAAACCCTGGATAGATAGATATATAGATAGATGGATAGATGGATAGATGGATGGCTGGATGGATGGATGGATGGATGGATAGATAGATAGATAGATAGATGGATGGATGGATGGATGGATAGATGGATAGTCCAAGTAAGTTCAACTCATTACTTTTTACAGTGTAGATAGATAGATAACTTTTTTACATTTTTTTGGTTGTGATGATTCCTCTAAAGTGCTAAAAGAACCATTAAAGGATCCAGAATCATAACCAGGAAAGTTTGCCCAAATCTAGAAATCTAGTTTTTAGAAAAGGATTCACAATGCACAATGCTTAATCAGATGAGAAGCTTCCAATCTAATAACCACAAACATTTACAGACTTACTTTCATATTCAGACATTTATGGCTCGTAATGCATCTCTGCCCATGTTTAGTAGGCACTGGGTTTTAAAACAACTTTGTTTGCACAGATGCCAGACCGGTTGATTGTCTTCTGTTCTGGAAGGTTTGGGAGAATCTCATGATCGTACAGCAATTATCTTTCAGATGATTATCAGAAGAATAATTGAGGCATTTGTGGGATTTTCCCATGTCTTTCATAACGTAAGCACTGAACTGTATTGCGTGGGGATGTTAAATTTATTCTTTGTTGGTTTTATGGTGAAAATCTAGAACAAAGCTTTGAGGATTGATGTTGGAATCATAAGCCATGCAGGTCACTGCGTCCAAGTGCAGTTTTTAATGCAACAAACCAGAAACTACTAAACTGTATAGAATGAGGACATATACAGTAGATGCACAAAATGAATGGTTCGTTTTGTGTGCAATATCAATCATAAAAATGTGTATTACACAATATGACATAAGTGTCTTCATTAACAGCTCTCTAAATCAACATCTAATGAGGAAGTATTAAATACACGGTGTAGTTCAAAGCTCAAAGACTAAAGAACCGTCAGCGTTGGCTGGTCTGCTTTGTGTACATATAATATTATGGCTGTTTGTTGTGTTGTA
>NW_015660902.1:0-1153 GCF_001515625.1 Sinocyclocheilus rhinocerous
GGATGTCAGAATCGGAATGCAAATAATTTTTATATAACACTGTTGCAAAGACGTTATTTGAAGCTAAACGCAGACGTTTAAACGGACAGACTATGGATGAAACCTGCTATGATTACCCTACTTTTAAAGCATAAATTTGATTTAACCCTTTAGGCGCCAGGTTTTTTTTGGAAAAATGCTGGATTTTGACATCAAGATTTCAAAATCTTGTAGCTTGAAAGGGCTTAAAGATAGACATTTACCTATTTTATCTCATAATTCTGACTTTTTTTTCTTGCTAATGCAAGTTTATATCTCCTAGTTCGGACTTTATAATTTTATTCAAGTCAACAAATGCGAGTTTGTCAATTCTGAGGAAAAAAAGTCAGAAGTGTGGGATTACAAACTAAAAAGAAAGAATGACGAGTTGATTTTTCTTACCAGAATTGTCAGATATAATCTCGGAATTGCAAGAAAAGTCAAAATTTTGAAATATAAACTCAAAATTACATTTTTATTATTTTATTCCATGGCTTGAATAGACTGCTACGTTAAAACTGTCATTTTCTGCCACCAGATAGGCTCTGCCCACAAAAACGTCATCACTGTTTGCAAACACTGAAATTGGTCTATATTACCCTTATTGTACTGTAGATGGATGCACAGAGGAAGACAAGAGTAAGAAGTGCAAGTTGAATACAGTTGAAGCCACTAGTTGCGGCGCTGATGCGTCATTCATTAAAAATATAGCGGAAAAAGAGAACATCAATGCAGAGAAGATCTTGTGTACATCAAAACCGAATCCAAGCTGTTCACACAGAACGCATATTTCACGCATTTTCTAGACGGACATCTATTACTGTTGCACTCGCGTCTTGCACAAAAGAGCCGCATGTTTAGAAAGCCATGTAAAATTAATGCAAGTTTAACTTTGCAAAAAACATATATCGAGACTTTATGGCGGATTTTTCCCCATCCCACTGCGTCTCATGTTTTTAAATGAAAAAATGTACTCTGTGTGATTGGCTTTCCGCCCTTTGTATTAAACAATGCATACATACATGATGCTGTTTTGTTATAGTTGTTTAAGCAACTTAATTATAATTGGTTTATGAACATTATTTTAATAATTATGCACTTTTTTCCCCGCAGATAGTCATGTTATCTTATGCTT
>NW_015660903.1:0-149 GCF_001515625.1 Sinocyclocheilus rhinocerous
ACCTATACTTCCCGCTCGATGCCTCAACAAGAGGGGATATCCTGGTGATCAGGAGGGCCCTCAGGGCGACCTAGATACAGTAAACCAGACAGGGCAGCCTGAAAGCATAAGCCCAGCCCGGACGTCCAGGAAATTTTTGCAGTGCCGTG
>NW_015660903.1:180-689 GCF_001515625.1 Sinocyclocheilus rhinocerous
GCCTAATGATCAAGAAGGCTCCCGCAGAAGCCTGTGACCTGGCCGCATAATCCAGGAAGTATGAAGCCGAAACCCGGCTTATCGTACCGTCTGGACATATATCGATGAGTGAGATAAACACTGCAAGTCGAGCACCCGGTTTCTGAACCCAGCAGAGGGGGTGCTCATCGAGGACCTACCCTAGAAAAAGGACAGAAACACACAGGTCCCGGGAAACACTGCAAAGAAAGCTAGCAGAAGGGTTATACACACAACCACCAGCGCATTAAATACACATGTGTATATATATATATATTTAGAAAATGGATCGTACTCACACACCATGGTTCCCGCGTCGGAGCCCCGTCCGAAGAAGCCTCTGGTCCGGACCATAAGTAAGGTTGTCACTATGAAGCCATAGAACCAACCAAACATCATAGGTCCAGCATAGGAGACTGTAATGCATGCGACACTAGCCTTCTGTGCCATCTCTGATCCTCAAACCGAGACGGGCCAGGACCCCTGGGTTG
>NW_015660904.1:0-153 GCF_001515625.1 Sinocyclocheilus rhinocerous
GATTTATTAACGTAGTAGAATGAAGCAGGTTGAGGCTGAAAGCCGCCGAAGCAAAACGAGGCACTGAACGAGCGTGACACACGGCTGGAAAGCAGCAGAGCTTTTATTATGCCACAGTCGACCGCTTCCGCTGCTTCCGGTCGTGCGTATGTG
>NW_015660904.1:714-889 GCF_001515625.1 Sinocyclocheilus rhinocerous
CTCCTTTGCCGAGATAATCCATCCACCTCACAGGTGTGGCATATCAAGATATTGCACAGGCCTTAGGCTGGCCACAATAAAAGGCCACTCTAAAATGCAGTTTTACTGATTTGGGGGGTCCGGGGGGTCAGAAAACCAGTCAGTATCTGGTGTGATCACCATTTGCCTCACGCAG
>NW_015660905.1:0-1101 GCF_001515625.1 Sinocyclocheilus rhinocerous
TGAAATAGAGCGCATGAGTTTTAAGGCCTATTTTTATGCCAGTGTGTTTATATAAAATAATAATAACAATGTGTAATTGAGATAGTATTATAGTTTTTATTTTTATATTTTCATGTGTTTTTATTTTCATTTTTAGTTTGTTTTATATATTTTGATATGGTTTTAGTTTTAATTCACTATAAAATCCCTGACTTTAAATTTTGTTTAATTTCATTTCATTTCATTTCATTTCATTTTGCTTAAAGTTTCTTTTATTTCAAGTATTATTTCAAGTTTATTTCAAGTTTGGTTTTATTTTTATTTATCTGTAATATCCCTGGTTTATGGTACATTTATGGTGTTATTTTACCTTTTTGACAGTATAAATTATCATCCACATTTAATTCATGCTTTCCTTTTAAAAAAGTATGCTTTCCTTTAAAAATAGAAGACATCAAGTTTCTGAAAGCTTTTTACAATGTTTTTAAAATCAGTAACTATTTATTATCTATATTTTCATATGTGACCCTGCACCACAAAACCAGTCATAAAGGGCCAATTTTTGAAACTGAAATTTATACATAAATAATCTTTCCATTGATGTATGGTTTGTTAGGATAGGACAATATTTGGCCGAGATACAACTATTTGAAAATCTGGAATCTGAGGGTGCAAAAAAAAATCAAAATATTGAGAAAATCATCTTTAAAGTTGTTCAGACGAAGTTCTTAGCAATCCATATTACTAATCAAATCATATTTCTCTGTCAGTGCAGCAGGTTTGTGAGACTTACCTTCATTTTTAGGCCCTATAGCCCATAGTTGCTTAAGTAATATGTACTAAGGACTTTTTTCAGAGAACCTATACGGTCACTACAATGAAAATGATGAAAGTGGGAAAATGAATGACACACACACACATACTGGTTTCCATTTTTTGTGGGGACCTTCCATGGGCGCAATAGTTTTTCTCTCACATATAACCTGACGTTTTTTTTTTTATCCGTGTTTCATATGATATACACACACCTTGACAGCCTAATCAGCCTAACAGATCTGTGTTTTACATTCGGACCCATTCTCCGCTGACCCCCTTGGATCCTCCTGCAGGTACATTCGAGCA
>NW_015660906.1:0-207 GCF_001515625.1 Sinocyclocheilus rhinocerous
TGAGCGCGGAAAAAATACGCACCACATACGCACTGCAAACGGAGTCATGTAAACCTGGCATTATGTGAGTGCGCTGCGAGTGTGCATGAGCGCTCAGTCTCCAGGAGAGCGCGCGAACGCTGAATGGTTGAACACTGGCAAGAATTAAAAAGTAATGCAATTTATAAACTTTAGTGACGATGTGACACTGCCTCGATTATGCAAGTG
>NW_015660906.1:569-943 GCF_001515625.1 Sinocyclocheilus rhinocerous
GTGCTGCTGCATGTCGTGCCAAACCTCTCACGGCAGCATCATCAGCTTGAGATCGGTTTTTGAGATCGGCCTTTTTAGAGACCGCCGATCAATCATCCCAAAGCGATTATTGGCTGATAGTGATCGGTAGCCAATCAATCGGAGCACCCCTACCCTTTAACATATTAACTGAGGCCTGTAGAGTCTGCTGTGTAGTTCTTGGGTTGTTTGCCATTTCTCTGCGCGTTACACAATCTGATCTTGGAGTGAATTTGCTGGGATGTCCACTCCTGGGTGGATGGGTGTCTGTTTTGAGTGTCTTCCACTTGTGAAAGAACTTCCTCACTGTGGAATGATGGACTTCAAATTGTTTGCAAATGGCTGTATTACTCTTC
>NW_015660907.1:0-7221 GCF_001515625.1 Sinocyclocheilus rhinocerous
TCAAATGAAAAATGGTGTGTCTGATTGGTCCAGACGCTACAAGAAGCAGAAATGAATTATTCATTCACTGGTCCTGTTTCAACTATAACTCGGCTTCAGATGAGCTATATAGCACACAAGTCATAAGAACTGTTAATGGGCTTTAAAAGACTTTCTTTTGTCATTTTGTCAATTTTTTTCTCTCATTTTGTGTTTAACAGGAAAAATAAAGTGATGCAGGTTTGGAATGAAATGAGAGTGAGTGAATGATTTGTATTTTTAGATGAACTAATATAACTATTCATTTAACTAAATATGTAAAATGCATTGCCTTAAATAATCTTGTTTATGAACCACTTGATTTAAATGAACCGTCTGATTCAATAAATATAAGAATATGACAGTTTAGGAGAGTGTGTATGGTAAATTAATACTTTTATTCAACAAGGATACATTCAATTGATCAAAAGTGGCATACATATAATGTATTTATGTTTAGAAATACATTTATAATGTTACAACACATTTCTGTTTCAAATAAATGCTGATATTTTGAGCTATCTATTCGTAAAAGTATCAGTTTCCACAAAAATATTAAGCAGCACAACAATATTGATGATAATAAGAAATGTTTCTTGAGCAGCGATTAGAATGATTTCTGAAGGATCACATGACACTGAAGACTGGAGTAATGATGCTGAAAATTTAGCTTTGCATCATAGGAATAAATCATATTTTCAAATATATTTAAATAGAAAACAGTTATTTTAAATTAAATAACAAATAAATTCAGCCTTGGTGAACATAAGAGACGTCTTTCAAAAACATAAAAAAATGTACCGACCCCAAACTTTTACCTGCTTGTGTACTTTAGTTATTAATGTAACTATGTTTAGTAAGCAGCTTTGCAGCCCTGACAGCCAAGCACACTCGTCAGCTGATTTTGCTCTTGTTTTTGTCCTCTACCCCTCTGGTTATGCAGTCGATCTTCGCTGCTGTTCTGGCAGTTCCCTTCATATTTATAACTTTCACAATTTCACCCCTCCACACGGAAACCAATAACAAATTCAGCGGGAGAAGCCCATGATTCAATTCCCTTTAATACTTTCTTATTACCCGTAGCGCTGGGGTGTCAGTGCTTAGAGACGGGGCGCCGCTCGTTCCCTGACCTGGTTTGATGAAGTCACAAAGGACAGTGGGTGGCGGCAACCTCGCTTACTCAACGACACTGTGATGAAACCCGGCCTCCAAAAGCATCAGCGACTGGCAGATTTAAATGACATCAGAGCAGCTCCGGCAGGGCAGAAAGCTCGACGGACGCGCTGCTCATTTTTCAAGGGCAGTGATGTGTGATGAGGAGAAGAGGTGTGAGGAATTGCAGTGCTAAGAACACAGGAGGGGAGGATGTAGAGTCTCCATCCTCAGGAGAACAGACCCTCACCTCAGGTTCATGTGCTGCCAGTGTTTGTCATATTGAACTATATAAAGTTCAGACTCATAAAGAAGACTGCTTACTAAAGCACCAAATTGGTTTTAGCGAGGAAATAAGGGTACTAGCTATTTAAAAAATAACAGCTTAAAGGCACAATATGTAATTTTTGCCGCTAGAGGGCGCGTATTCAAAATAAACAAATAGACAATGGCGTAGTTTGACTGTGTATGTGGGGGAAAAAGCAGCGCTATCATATTAGATACATTTGAAAGTTCTGTTATAATGCTACTCTGTGCAGTCGTCACCTGTCTAATAAAACGCACAACATATTAAAGCGTCTTTGGTGTTTCCATGTTTTCTACAAAACCGGAAATCGAGGGGTTATGACATCATTGGCAGGCGACACAATGACACTATAGACACGGTCCGTGTCACTGGTTAAAATTGCTTATTTCTCTGGATTTAAACTTTCTTCGAAACATTTGGGATAATGTAAGTACACAAGTCAGCAAAATATATAACACTGTTCTAGTGGTTTTTGGATATATTAATAAAAAAATCTTCCATATTGTGCCTTTAAGGAAATACAAATTAATATGTGCCTTAAATGACTCTTTTAAATGCTGTGTTCTATTCAAAGTTGTATTACAGCATACAGTTTTCTGTTCAGTGCTCAAAAATGATGCATAAAGAAACAGTGTTAGGTCATTTGCTAGTGATTAAGGTGAAATAAAATATAAATATTAAATGAAAAAAAAAGTTTTCTTGGTAACTAATAAGTTAAAGTTAAGTACTAAATGACTAAAACTAAAACTGAAGAAAAAAATAAAAATGAAAGCTAAATGAAAAACTTAAAAGCATAAAAAATAAATATTGTCTTGGCAACTAACTGAAATAAGTTAAAGTACTAAATTAGGTTTTATGTATTAAAATGACTAAATAAATTAAATCTCAAAAGAAATATTTAAAAAACTAAAAAAAAAAAAAAAAATGACAAAAGTACATAGCATTATTAAAATGTAAATTATGAAATGTTATTTGTTCATAATTAATAGATGTAATTTTGAAAATTAAAACTCAAAAGCTCATTCAAAATATTAATAAATACCATAATAGCAGATAAATAATATATTATATATTTTTTTATCTATGGCACGAGGGAATCAAATCAAAATCATATTATCTATAAATAAAAATTTCAGTGATTGTCACATATTTTCAAAACTTTTTTTCTCACTGGAAAATTTGGCATAGCAAAAAGTTGTTAATGCTTTTTTATTCTTCAACAAATCGTGTCTTTTCACAAAGATGAGATGTTTGCAAATATACAAAAGAAAAACAGCTAAATAATTCATTTGCCATATAGATGACTGTATATGTCATGGGTAATGTACAGTCATCTGGCCAGTATCGCAAAATAAACCGCATCAGGGTGATCTTGCTGAATGCATCCCGCTATTACATGGCTACTTAGCAACTAAACAAACAAACGCTCATTAATTATTAAAACCAAAGTAAAATTACCTCAATATGTAAGAAGAAAGAGACTCTAGAGTCATACAAGAGACATGCTATGGAGGAAACCATTCAAATATACAGTTTAACAAAATATATATTTAATAAAACAATGCAAAATTCAGTTTTATCCCCTTTTTAGATCGCCGCAAAATGATGTGTGTGTGAAGAGCTGTAATTGGATCTTCTTCGAGAACTTTAGGACGCTAGCATTCAAACTAGTCACTTTGCAACCATCAACCCTTCAACACAAACATTTCATCATCGGTTTTTTGGAGCGCCACAAAACAAGCCGCGTGTATTTACACAATTAAATTAGCACGTCCGTCTTCGAGAGGCAATTACTTTGGGAATGGTTATGTCTGGCAAAGTTGTTGCCTAATGATAGAAGATGCATCACGCCTTGCATCAGACGCTGACCTTCACAGTCGGCTTGCGCGACTTAAAATTAATCACAAAAGACTGTTCAAAGAAAATTGCTATCTTGTGGCACATGCAATTATCGTGTTGCATAACCATTATCATAGTGACCTTATACAACGTGGTAAAAATGCTGCTCTTGTCGGCTTTTATTGGAGGTATGAAAAGCTCGCCGCAGCCACCGTGTAATTGTGTGTATGCTTATACAATGTGGCCCTTACACAATGGACCAAAGACTGTATATCGGGAAAGCACGAACCTTTGCAATTTTGCAAAATTACATTGTGCTTTTTGCTGTCTAACCCCTGTGATTGGCCCTGTCGGAGGAATAGCAAATAATGACAGAAATGTAATGAGAAATGATACTATTAGAGAGAATCTGGGCCGTGCTGTTTAGAGTTATCCGTGCCGTCTGAGGAAGAGGGATTGGAGCTTGGCTTTGAATTGCCTGGACATGTGCGATTGGCAATCAGACCTGGTCCAGCTGTCTCTTTTGTTGTAATGTCAGTAATGTGGGTTCAAGCCGAGGTGGTGTTGCCCAGAGGCTTCAGTAATATGATGATGATGATGATCAACTTTATTCTGCAGTGAGCTGGATACAAGAACATCGGCCTTGCCACAGTGTTTGTCTGAATTTAGAGCATCCCTACATTGTCTATTCTGATGATCTTATCCAGTATTATCCAGTGCTGGGAGAGCAAAACCTTGGGGTCGGTAAGATTTTCTGTTGTTTTTGAAAGAAGTCGCTTATGCTCACTGAGGCTGCATTTATTGTATCAAAATTACAGTAAAAACTGTAATATTGTGAAATATTTTTACAATTTAAAATAACTGTTTTCTAATCGAATATATCTTAAAACCTAATTTATTCTGTGATGGTAATGCTGAATTTTCAGCATCAGTACTCCAGTCTTCAGTGTCACATGATGCTTCAGAAATCATTCTAATATTCTGATTTGCTGCTCAGGAAACATTTCTTATTATTAGTGTTGAAACGGATGTGCTGCTTAATATTTTTGTTGAAAAACATGATTTTTTTTTCAGGATTCGTTGAACAGCACTTATTTGAAGTAGAAAAATTCAGCAATATTGTAAACGTCTTTTCTGTTTTTGATTATTTTTGATCTTTTTACTTTTGATCAATTAACTACATCCTAATTGAATATTAGTATGTATTTCTTAAAAAAAAATGACTGACCCTATTCTTTTGAATGGTTGCACATAATGGTGTAATTAAAAACTATGTATTTTGGAATTTTGGCTAGTTCATGACTAAAACCAGTTCCAGTTTGAACATACTCAAAGAACTTTTACTTACTTTTTACTTTTTCAAATAGCTCCGATACATTTTGTGGCCTGCGCCGACTCGCGCATGTGATCCGCTCCGTGCTATCGTGTCTCTGGACCGGAGCAGAGTGTGTGTGCGGTGCGGTGCGGTGGTTAGCGTGACACAGCGCGAAACCAGACTTCTTTTTCTTCCTCAATGGAAAGCATATTTACACAGTTTGAATCGTTCCCTGTCCCCTATATAGTGCACTACGTGCCATTCACTGTACAGAAAATACTAATTCTGTGGACAAATGACCGTTTTCAGCCGCGGCTTCAGCGTCTATTTTATAGTGTAGGGGGCGGGCGCTTCGGATTCTAGAGAGCATTTGATTGGACAGAAAGTTTGATGAGAAGCGGAAATACGATGTGACGTCAAAAAAATTGCTTATATCTTCTAAGTACGATGTGACGTCAAAAAAAAAAAAAGCATTGAGCCGTTTTGGCGGAAGTGACGAACTGCAAGCTTTGCATGCTTATATCTTCTAAATGCGAATTTTGTCACTGTTTTGGAGCACACTGCCTTATAGATAACCTTAAGACTAACATATTGATGCTAACACCCAAAAAACTTTAATTTTGATTTCATGGGGACTTTAAGATCACCTAGCACACAACAACATTTCCTTTATTCAGCTTTGTCCTGTTTTTGAGCCATTTCTAACCTTTCTTTTACCAGTTTGTTTTCTCTCTCCGTCACCTTCAGTATACTGTACATGTCTCTCCTACTCTCCTTTGTCCCATGTGGCCTCTCCTTACCCAGCCTGCCCCAGTCTGTCACTCTCAGGAACCAATAGCATCTGAAATATTCCCCTCGCTCTCTCTCTCTTTGCCCTCCTCGTAGCTGTGTGAGCACAGGGCTGTTTCTGAATCCGCTGGCTGACCTCCACTTGTAACAGAATCCGCCACCATCTGCAAGGCCCCGCAGCCTCTCAGTCCTACAGTCATGCGCCGCCTACCTCTGAGCGTCTCCAAACAGCCCTGACTGTCTGCCAAGAACCTCCGCCAACACCAGAGCCTGACAGAGAGGGGCACCTCCGTCTCTCTGACCGCCTTCCCTGCTTTCAAGGTCGGAGAGAGGGGAAAAATCTCTGTACTTGACCCAAATTGCTCGCCATCTCGTGCCACTCGGCGTAATGTTGCCATTATGTGCCAAATGGATAACCTTGACAAATTAAATGTGTAATTCCCAGTGGATGCGTGATTCCTTGTTGCGAGCCCGGATTTAGAATTGAATTTGAAATGATTGACATTAGGGGTTGGCAGAGGGAGGATTCCAAAGTGTCTTACAAATGACTCTGAACACATTGCCATTCATAAAGTCGTTTTACAGGCTGTCTAATGAATTCTATTCTATCATGGCTTTAACTGCGTTTTCATAGTGCTTTTTCCAAAACTATTACCCTAAAGTATTAAACGTTGTGGTGCAACTCCTCCACATTGTTCTCTGGATAAGAACTTCAAATCATGAGCTGGAATATTAAAAGCAAGCAAGCTGCCAGAACACAGTAGAACTGTGGCAACCAGTAACTGTTGTTCTGATTTTGGTTTAGTGTACTGAATGACAGTCACAGCTGATCTGATCATACTAACTCGATCATTGCCGGGGCTTTTACTCCATTTAACTCAGCCTGCAGGTTTGTGTTAATGTCACGGCCATCAGTTCATCATACTGGAAAAGGTTGCAGTCTGTGCCAACCAGCCCGGCTCTTGTCTCATGCCATCATGTCAAGTCAGTAGTTTTTTTTAGTTTTAATTTGTTTTTTTTGGGAACTTTTTATGTTTTGGAAAGAAGTCACACTTATACTCAGCAATGCTGCATTTATTTGATCAAAATTACAGTGTACAAATTTTCAAATTGAGAAAAATTATTACAGTTTAAAATAACTATTTTGTATTTGAATATATTTTAAAATCTAATTTATTCCTGTGATGCAAAGCTGAATTTTCAGCATCATTACTCCAGTCTTCAGTGTCACATGATTGTTCAGAAATCATACTAATATGCTGATTTACTGCTCAAGAAACATTTCTGTTTATTATCAATGTTGAAAACAGCTTTGGTGCTTTATATTGTGGAAACAGTGATACGTCTTGATGAATAGGAAGTTAAAAATAAAACAGCAGCATTTATTTGAAACTAAAATACAAGTGTTTACAGTCACTTTTAATCAATTTAATACATTCTTGCTAAATAAAAGCATGAATTTCTTAAAAAAAAATTACCAATATATGCGTATTACAGGTGCATCTCAATAAATTAGAATGTCGTGGAAAAGTTCATTTATTTAAGTAATTCAACTCGCAGATAAGCATCATTACATTCAGATTTTAAATAAATTAAATTTAAAGGAAACTGATCTTCCCATGCAGTCTTAAAGCAATCACCTCACAGATATGTACTTATATCTGCACTGACATTCAGTTGTGATCATTTAGTAGATTTTTCTTCATCTGTCAGTCCAGTAATCTATAATTAAAGCAACACAGTGCAATCAACCACAATTCCATGTGATTTTCAATGAGATCAAAGCGTCAATTTCTTGATG
>NW_015660907.1:7415-34702 GCF_001515625.1 Sinocyclocheilus rhinocerous
GCTCACGCAGCAGTGCAGTCCAATCTTCTGACAGCCTTGGGTGAGCTTTACTTTGACTGATACCGCTGGCTGCGGCTCTCCATAGGTTCCTCACATATACCACAGGTGTAAAAAAATAATGTTTATAAACAGTGTTAATAATTCATCTGTGCTGACCTGCCTCGCAATGGCCTTGATGTGAGAGGGGGATTAATAATTTGTGGATGTGAGAGTAAAGCCCGCCGGCAGACAGAATTGACTGACAGACGCTATGAAGTGATCGCTGAGACAGACAGGCCGGAGAACCGGACCACTACATCCTTCTAGTGATGGAGTGACCACCATTACAGCAGCGCCCGTGGCTGTAGCGCTGCATTTTTTACCTCTTAGCCTTGGAAAAGGATTGTTGCTTTTCTTTTTTTTATAGTTTCAAAGAACAAAAATTACAAAATTCTCATAGTCTCATATAGTCTTTTTTGAAAGAAGTCTCTTATGCTCTTTTTTTATTTTTGGGTGAACTATTGCTTTAATTTGAATCGAGGAGTGCTTGTTTGTCTTGGTGCTGTGAAATTAGCATTTAAGCGCTAACACTACAAGCTTTTCTGTTTTAAGAAGAATCTTTGCCTCTTCCCTTGAACAAGCTTTTCCAGCACATGAAGGAGCATAATTGCTGTGTTTTGTGTTTAATAGCAAGAAGAATTATAATGGTTAGTCCACAATACAACGGGCGCTTCATCTATTAGCCTCACGCAACATGCTAACAACACAGTGTTTATTCAAGGATTACATCTCTTTAGTGCAGCCGGAAACACATTTGGTGCAGAGGTTCTTTTTTCATTCCTGTCAAAATTACTTTTTCAAGAAAAACAGCTACTACTGAGCCCTTGTGGAAAATGAGGACAATTACTTTGGTGTGAAAATGACCTAGGGTGACCATACGTGCCATTTTCCAAGGACGCGTCCTGGCCAGGATTTGTTTTGGCTTTGTTTTCCTGTTTTCATGCTTGCTGAAGGTAATGATCGAAAAGTAGTTTGACCAATAACATGCAAGCATTGTACATAATGGACCAATCATGGCGTGTGAGAAGGTGGGATCTACGGTCAAAGCGATGCAATTACGCGTACATATTAGGTGTGTTCGACTTAAAAGCAGTGCGGCTCAGACCGATCAGTGTTTGACATCAAAGTACCTCGAGAGCGTTTCGAAAGCATAACCGTCTGTATGGTACTTTGATGTCATACACCGATCGGTCTGCACACGCAAACAAAGCCAAAACCTAGATATTTTAGGCAATATAGAAATCCTGGCCAGGACGTGTCCTGGGAAAATGGCACGTATGGTCACCCTACAATTACCCATTAGCCATCGCTAATTCGAGTACAGTGGCTTGACCACACCTTTTAGTAAGTTTGTCCTTAATGCTTTTCAATAAGACATAGAAGACATAGAAACGGAAGTTAAAAACTAGAGAAAGTCATTGTGCTGTTTCCCATCAGACATTCTCTGCTCGTATATACTGTATATGACATCAAAGCCCGCGGCGGCAGGTTATTTCTGTACTT
Organism: Sinocyclocheilus rhinocerous; assembly: GCF_001515625.1. Classification (NCBI taxonomy): domain Eukaryota; kingdom Metazoa; phylum Chordata; class Actinopteri; order Cypriniformes; family Cyprinidae; genus Sinocyclocheilus; species Sinocyclocheilus rhinocerous. Next base: position 8,958 of record NW_015660907.1, read on the forward strand.
GGCAGTCTGGAGTGGATCTCAGAAGACTAGTCTGTCTTTATACGAGTCTCTGCTGCAGCCTGGGCCTTGACTACTTAAAGAAGCACCTTCACCCTTTTGAGTTCTCATTATCTTTGATGTTGGTCCTGTACAGGTGAGAGCTGAGAGCACGGCCCACGTAATGGCCCCGTGTCTATCAAAACTTTCAATATCTATTTCTTTGTGTTTGAAACAGTTTTTGTTACATTTTGACTTTGTTAGATATTTTTAAGTGGCACATTATATGTAATATGCAAATGTTATAAACAGCAGTGTTGCCTTTTGTCATTGTCATGATGCATTGTTTGCTGTCTCTTTGTCTAGAAATATTGTATTTTTTATTTTTTTTGCTGTCCAACCCAGCTAAAAAGAAATGTTCTCAGAACTTTGGATAACATTCTGGCAAGGTTTTCAAAGTTATGAACAAACATTCTTCCAGTAACGTTAATAGAATGTTTGTTCTAAGTTACGTTGTTTTAAATAATGTTCTCAAAAACATTATTTATACAATGTTAACTTTTTTAGTTGGACATTCATGAGATTTTTTAAATGTTACTACTTGTTTCAGAACATGTTTAGTTTGCATTGAGAAAACATTTAGTTTGCAAAACGTTCATATAACCAAATAAATAAATAAAAATTAAATAAAAAAAATTGACATTTTGAACATTTCTGATAACACTCAGAAATAACATTTTCATAAATTAATGGGAACGTTAGCAAAACATTGTTAGAAAACATATTTTGTTAGCTTGGAATCAAATCAAATAAAGAGATGTTAAAAATCATGTTTGATATTGCATCTAGTTCATGCATGTTGCTGGACATGGAAGGTCAAGTCGAGTGCCTTGCATTATGGGATACAGCATACAATGCCTGGTCAAAGACTTTAGATCTACAAAGACGGTGCACTGATATTACTTATGAATGGGAGAAAGTGCACTGTAACTGGAAAAAGCCAGAAACCAGGGCCTTGGTGCCTTTTTTCTTCAGTCTTATATCTCGCATTTTTTCAAGTATTTTACTTTTGAGAAAGTGCAACATGCAAAATGCCGGTATAGTCCCGCCTTCTGAATAAAAGAGCCAATCACTAATTAATAAAGTCATCACGTCCTTGTAGCTGCCGTTAGAAGTTCTCTTTGCTATAGAAACAGTCAGTGTCCTGAGACACGTTTAAGACTGCACATGCTTATTGACTGGTCTAGCCTGAAAAATCTGCTATTTGAGCATAAAAAACAAAATTTATGATACAGATGTTGTCAGATTTCATTAGTGATTTCAAATATGAAATTTAACCGTAAGCTCGGTCAACAGCTTTGAAGAATTGAATATTTCCCCTTTCAAAGAGCTGTACTTGCATGACTGGAATAGTTCAATGATGGCCGCCGAGTGAAATGACTTGCCTTAAAGGGACTTTTGTGGCGTGCTGCAGCACCAAATTTCAAATGGAATGATTAAATGAACGAAAATCCTGAAATGTTCAGGCACAAATGGCACCGTTTCGTCAGAATGACCCCATAACAGTTTAGCTTCCTCAGTGTCTGTAGGACTGTAAAGAGGTGCAGATGTTCAGCTGTCATTACTAGAGGCAGAGGGATCGTGAAACGACAAACAGAAATTCAGCGCTTCAGGAAAGTTGCTGTTCAACATTTTGGTCCCTTTATTAATGTTATCACAATTCCAAGCAAAAGAACCACCATAGTCATGAAATCACCAGCTCTATATACCACTTTGCTAGACAAATAAATGATAAATAATCATTGAAAATAAGTAAAAATACACATAGTGAAGTAAAACATAAAAGCAGGCAGTGAATTCATGAAAATTCAAAAAGACACAGTCCAAAAAAAAGAGTAAGTGCCGTAACCTTGTGTGATGGCTGGTTTTCAGCGAAACATTCATATATTCTTCTAAAAAATACAGTTCAGAAGCTCAGAAACAAATATCACAGTCATATCACAGTTTTCGTGCAAAACTCTTGGATTTACAATTAAATTCACTAGCTTTTATCACACTGAAAAATGCAGATGCCCAGTTTCAGAAAGCTTGAGGAGTTTGAAAAGCTTCTCAACCAAACTGTGGTTTAGAAAAGAGTCGCCAGCTGTTTAATGGTCCAAATGCAGCTACGCATTGTTCATGATATGCATCTTGTCTGTAGTTTGGTGGCAGTCCTTCTATTTAATGTGAGAAATTGGCACTTCAAATCAAATGATGCAACAGGATTACAAATACATACCAATACTTTGGGGGTGAATCTCACAAAGAAATGGCCAAAACATATTTAAAAAAAATATAATTATGTATTTATTTATTTTCAATTAAGCAAACGAAGCTTATTTTTAAGTGTATACTTTAATATTCTTGACAATTATTTTCTCTCGCATTACAACAGACTATTAACAATTAAGCTATTACTGGTCCAAAAATAGCCTCCATTTTCATGATGCTAAATATAATTTCTCATTATACAACAGTATATCATTATTTGTGAGATTCACCCTTGGAGGTAACAGACATATAAAGTGCAAATGACAAACAGAAAATACTTTAGATACATATTTAATCTTTAACATTCACTGCCTACGTCAAGAAACCAAAACCGAAATGGCAACATCTAATTTTAGAAAGAACAAACACTAAAAGAAAAGACAGAACGCCAATAGAACAAATATTACCCAAAACGTCCAACCTTTGAAAAATCTTTATGCTGGTCTGTAGGCGAGCGGCGTACGTGTGAGAGAAAGCAGGCAGAGTGAAAACGCACCAAAGGGAGGAACCACAAAAATCATCAGAATAACAAAAATATCCGTCCTCACGTTTCTCTGCAAATTCGCTTAAGCTTTGTTTTGATTTTTTTTGATTTTCTTTAAATCTGTACAGAGCTCAGGGAAAGTCTATTTGGTTATTCCCAGCTGACATGTAGAAAGAAGCTTTTTTTTTTTTACCGTTGTTCTTTACATTGAAGGGGAACATTCAAGGCGTATAGCTAAAAAGGAATAGGACTGTACAAGATCACTTCACGGTCCAGGATACACGCTCTGATGCTGGACATTGACAGAAGAAGAAAGAAATGGCAAATAACGTTTTGTTTTATTTATACAGTATTTTACAGCGAAGGGTTGAACTTTAGTTTCCTGTTCACAGAAACTCAGAGGAACGACTGCACGATGAGTCTGTGATGAGATGAGATGTCATTCTGAGGAAGCAGAGAAGATTGCTTTGCTTGTTTTTCTCCCTTTTTCACCTTTCGAACGTTCAGAAGGCATTCAAGCTCTCCAGAGCCACCTCATAACAGAATTTGTACTGCTCCTAAACAAAAACAGAAGCAGTAGCAACAATGCATTAGCAGTTCAAAGGCAGACGCCTCTCAGGGGAGATTTCCCTATAACCCCTGCGTTAATAATGCAACCCCATCATTATACAGTCACTTGTATTAGAGGAAAAGCATCTGCTTATAATAGAGAAACAGTCTCATCAGCCGTCTAGATGTCAGAGGGTTCCTTTTAAATGAATTTATTAATAGATACATTTCTTTTCCAGCCTAATGGCCAATGGTAACCTGACGTTAGTCCTATTTTGGTCCAGCATCATATCAGATGCGCAGCTGTGGAGTTTTTCGGTTCTCTCCAGCAGAGCGAGATGTTTGGAGTGCAGTCAGCAGAAGAGGTGCAGGACAGATGTCTAATTGCACCTGCAGCAGCCTCCTATTACACTCAAGACGTTCTCTCAGAATAGTAGAAAGTGCAGCTGTGTGTCTCAGGGGTTTGAGGTGAATGAGTAATTTAGGGCTGTGCGATATTGAAGAAAAATGCGATATGCGATACCTTGTTAAAAAATGCGATATTCGATATGCGATACGATATTGCTTAAAGTGTGTAGGGGGAGGAGGGGGGAGGGGGAGGAAGAGGACGTGGTGAAGGAGGAGGGAGAGGAGGAGGACGTAAAGGTTTTTGAGGGGGAGAACCACAAGCAACATAACTTACCAGTTTTGGATATATTGTTTTGAATTTATTGCACCAGTGTGTGTAATACTATGTTGTAGTGTGTGTGTTTTTGAAAGCTTGTGTGTGATGTCTAAGGGAAAAGTTTGGTTTTTCAGCAAGAGTGAATGGTTTTGAGTGTAGAGCTTCATTTTGACCTGAAAATAGGATGTTTGGGGAATTGGGTGAGACGTTATGGATTTGTGTTTACTGTTTTGAGAATACGAGGCATAGTTTCAAGAAATGTGTTTAAGCAATCAAGAAAAACTGTAACATATTGACTGTTTATTAGTGCTTATAAAGCACATATTCTGCACGACCATATTCTACATCCCTAATCCTACCCAATACCTAAACTTAACAACTACCTTACTAACTATTAAGAAGCAGCAAATTAGGAGTTTATTGAGGCAAAAGTCACAGTTAATGCTTTTTTAATAGCGAGAATTGGACATTAAAATAAAGTGTGACCAAAAGTACAAATGAAGAGAATTTATTTGAAATTGAAATATAAATAAAAATCCATTATAACATTCTCTTTACTGTCACTTTTGATCATTTTAATGCATACTTGCTGAATCTTACTGACCAAACGGTTTACTGACACTAAACACAATATTAATAAAAACACATTAATTTATGCGAGTCAGCTGAAAACAGTATTAAACAGCTGAGAGATATGCGTGTAGCTCACCATTGTCTCCACCATGTTGGCTTTGTTGTTCCTCAGCGTCTTTACTGTGTGGAACACGTCCACGATGTTCTGCTGCTGGATCATCTCACAGATGCTACAGATGGCACAAAACGTCCCGCTGCGTCCTCCACCAGTCCTGAAGAGATCAACAACAATAAGGCACGAGAAACAAATCACACAGCCCATAATGTCACAGATACGCAGAGTTAATATCCCATAAAATCACAGCTTGACTTGTGCTACATTTCTGAAGAGCGCAGGCCTCGTGGCTCCAACCTTGAAGTGTGTCATTTTATTGTGATGTTACAATAGCTTCTAATATCTCAGTTTAATGTGCAGCCATTCATAGTTTCATTTCCTCGAAAAACACAAACACTGATGGCACATTACGCACGGTTTAAAAGTATAGTCTTCATCCGAACTGAGATTGCGAAACTAAAAGGCTTGTAGTTGAATCTGGATATTTGCTTGAACAGAGGACATTGCAGAACTACTGGTAAATCAAAAAACTACCACTGATCACGGGTCAGTTTTACCCCTGATTAGTATCAGTACAATGACATGACACAATCAAGTAGAAAATTGTCTTCAAAGTGATTCATGCCGTTTGCAGAACGTCAGCTTTACTGTGACATTTTTAAATAATTTCTCTCGGGGAAACTGCTCTGCATTCAGCAGCTGAACTTTTTTGACAGTGATGGGAAAGTAATGAAGTTGTCAGATCTTTTGTATCTCTCTGGCTTTAATTTGTGACACTGATAAGATTGTCCTTGGCTCAAAGGCTGTATGGTTTTATCCTTTCGTTCTTTTAAAGCTGCAGTTTTAATCTGCGATTCTGTACCGACTGCACAGTGCACACAGACTTGGATGAAAAGCTGTGAAATACACATCTTGAATGATCAAAATTTGCTTCATTAAACTCTTATTAGCTACAACAGTGTCTTACATATGTTAAAATCTATAGACAAATCAGTATGGCATTATTAAAGGAACAGTTCACCCAAAAATGAGAATTTGTTCCTCAGGCCATCCTCAGTTTGATTCTTTATTGAAACAGATTTGGAGAAATGTAGCATTACATTACTTATTTGCCAATGGATCCTCTGCAGTGAATGGGTGCCGTCAGAATGAGAGTCCAAACAGCTGATAAAAACATCACAATAATCCACAAGTAATCCACACCACTCCAGACTATCAATTAACGTCTTTTGAAGTGAAAAGCTGCATGTTTGTAAGAAACAAATCCATCATTAAGACGTTTTAACTTCAAACCATAATGCATAATCCATAATAAGGCTTGCTCCAATAAAAAAAGTCCATCCCCTGTTGTTCTCTCACATCAAAATCCAATAACATAATTGTTTAGAACTGTTTGGACTGTTTTCACTTGTAAACGGTGCTTGATCTGTGCGTATTTCCCTCCTGATTCAGTCAAGACGACTTTTCCACTGGAGGATGCGTTATTATTGATAGAGGACTTGTTTAAAGTTAAAAACATCTTAATAATGGATTTGTTTCTTACAAACACACAGTTTTTGGCTTCACTGGATGTTAACTGATGATCTGGAGTGGTGTGGATTACTTGTGGATTATTGTGATGTTTTTATGAGTTGTTTGGACTCTCATTCTGACGGCACCCATTCAGTGCAGAGGATCCATTGGTGAGCAAGTGATGTAATGCTAAATTTCTCCAAATCTGTTCCAATAAAGACACAAACTCATCTACATTTTGGATGGCCTGAGGAACTATTCCTTTGATTACATATAGTGTACATTTAAGATGTCGGTAACACTTTAGTATAGGGACCAGTTCTCACTATTAACTAGTTGCTTATTAGCATGCCTATTATTAACATATTGGCTGTTTATTAGCACTTATAAAGCTAATAAACAACAATAATAATATTCCGCATGACCATATTCTATGTCTCTAATCCTACCCAAGTTCAAGTTCAAGTTCATTTATTTATAAAGCACATTTAAAAAACAGCCACAAGATACACCAAAGTGCTGTACATAAAAATCAGACCATAAACGCATAAAACCGAAATAATAAAACATTTCAATTTAAAAAACCAAAAAGGAATGACAGATAAACATTCTGAAGACAGAGTAATAATCAAGACCATAATACAATGTAATGAGAATATTAGTAGGCAGGTTGAACAAGTGTGTTTTTAAAAGTGACTTGAAAATGGATAGGGGAGATGCCACTCTAATCTCAATCGGCAGATTGTTCCATAACCGAGGCCCAACCACAGAAAAAGCTTGATCCTCTCTGCGTTTAAGTCTGGACTGTGGGACTAAAATGAGATTCTGATCACTGGATCTTAGACTTCTAGTGGGAATATAAAAATGCAGCAGCTCTGAGAGATAACTAGGGGCTTGGTTATGTAAAGATTTATACACCAGTAAGAGAACTTTAAAATCGATTCATCGTTTTGGACCATTTGTAGGTGAGTAATTTGTGACTTTGAAATACTGCAATATAGTGAGTTGCAGTAATCTAAGCGTGAAGTAATAAAAGCGTGGACAGCCATCTCTAACGTTGTAGCATTTAAAAAGTGTTTGATTTTAGACAGCAAGCGGAGTTGGTAAAAACTGGAACCAATTACAGAAGAGATATGTTTATCCAATTTTAATGACTTATCAAAATGGACGCCCAGATTTCGCACACGAGAAGATCTGAAGGCTGATAAGCTGCCCAGATCTAGGCTGGTAGCCTGAGAATGATCAGTTGGACTGAAGACAATCACCTCTGTTCTATCTTCATTTAACGTTAAAAAATTTTGAGCTAGCCAGATTTTGACCTCGTCTAAAGGTGCCTAACCTTTGTAAAGTACTAAGTGCTGAAGGATAATTTCTCTTAATAGGTAAATAAATCTGGGTATCGTCAGCGTAAAAATGAAAAGACACCCCATGCCTTCTTAGAATGGAACCCAGAGGAAGCATGTACAGGGAAAAAAGGGAGGGCGCCAATATCGAGCCTTGAGGGAGGCCACAGGTGAGATGAGCAACAGGGGAAGAGAAGTTACCTAATTTGACCAAAAAATTTCTGTCAGATAAAAATGACTGAAACCACTTAAGGACCGTACCTTTTAGGCCCACGTCTGACTCTAATCTAGATATCAGAATAGAGTGGTGCACAGTATCAAACGCTGCTGATAAATCTAAAAGAACCAGGACCACAGAATCACCAGAGTCGGTAGCTAAAAGGATGTCGTTTAACACTCTGAGAAGGGCTGTTTCAGTACCACGAGCAGATTTGAAACCAGATTGAAAAATGTCAGAAATACAGTTACGATTTAGAAAGAACTGCAGTTGGTCAAACACATTTTTTTTCTAATACCTTTGAGAAAAATGGCAAAACAGAAATGGGACGGAAGTTATTCAGGATCGAAGGATCTAGTGAAGGCTTCTTGATAAGTGGAGTGACAGTAGCCACTGTAAGAGTAGCGGGAACAGAGCCATTTAAAAGGCACTTATTGAAAAAGACACCAAACCTGGCCCGACAATGTCGGCAATTAATTAACAAAATGTAGGATGTATGATGTCATAAGGACAAAAAGATGGTTTAATATTAGCAATGATGTCTTTGAGTGATTGTAAGGAAATGGTTTCAAAAACATCCTAAGAAACAGGATGCCGAGAAAAAGGAGGGGGTTCAGTGTGGAGAGAACACACTTTGGGTCTCAAATTAGAGATTTTGTCAATGAAGTGTCTCAAGAAGCTTTCACATAGGGCATCGGAGGCAACAGGCACTGTATTAACAGAAGGATTAACAACAGAATTAAACTGAAAACAAAACTTTAGAAGTAGAGTGTTTTTTTTTATTAAATCAGAAAAATAAGTAGCCTTTGCAGATTTGGCAGCAGACTGATAAGCTGATAAACTGTCTTTAAACAACTGAAATTAAATATGTAATTTATCCTTTTTCCATTTGCGCTCGGCCTTTCTACAAGCCTGTCGTAGGAGTCGAGTATCAGAATTTTGCCACAGAACAGATTTAGATTTGTGCTTATAAGGCTTGAGCTGAGCAGTGACATCTAAACTATCCAGCCAGGCAGAATTTAGAAGACTTAGATGTTGGTTAGCATCCAGGTCAGGTAACGGTAGATCCGTTACAGCTTTCTTAGTAAAATAAGAGAGATTAGGAAGAGACGTAGAAAATAAAATCGGCTTATGGTCAGAGAGCATGAAATCAGATATCTCAATATCAGAAACGGCAAACCAATGAGAGAGTACAAGATCTAAAATATGGCCCTGAACATGAGTGGAGTCCTTTATCCATTGAAAGAAACTAAAAGAGTCAATAAGATTGAGAAACTCCTTCGATAACGGGTTTGACTGACAGCAAACATGGATGTTAAAATCGCCCACTAATAAAAAGCAGTCGTACTTTGTGGCAATATTGCTGAAAAATTCAGTAAATTGCTGTATGAAGTCCTTTGCTGAGTGAGGAGGACGGTAAATCACCCCTAATAAAACGGGACCATTCCAGTCGAGATGGAGAAGCTGAACTTCAAAACTGACAAACACATCCACTGAAACAGACCAACAGCGCTCAAGAAAAGAGCCTTTTAAAATAGTTACTAGTCCACCCCCTTTTCTGGTCGGGCGGGGAGAATTAAAAAAGCTGCAGTCAGCCGGAACCAATTCGGAAAAAGGAGTTAAATCACCAACCTTGGTCCAGGATTCAGTGATGAACATAAAATCCAGACTATGAGTAGTGAAGAAATCGTTTAGCAGAAAGGTCTTCTTCACCAAAGATCGAGCGTAGATTAGAGTCATTTTTGGCGGGGGAATCACATACAGAGAAAGCGATGCTTTGCTCAGCGAGCGCAGGTTACCGGGATTCACTCTGTTGTGCCGGCGACAGAGGCCGATCCGAGGAAGGCCATCCAAGGAGACAGGGGACAGAGACATAGGTTGAAGCCACCTATAAGGCAAAACCAGCGGCCGCCAGGCAACAGGACCGCAGCAGAACGACTCACAGGAAAGGCCAGACCAGAAGCCAGCCCGAAGGTGTGCCTTCAGTTTGATGGTAAGTCCTCCCCGACACCCGCGTTTTCCACCGGCGGATACACGCCGGAATATCCATTGAAAGGTTTGCATGCTTTTGATTAAAAACGCTCCACGTCCGACTTATAACTGTCCATAAATGAGGCGCGAATATCCAGTAGTGATTGTCGGTCATAAATCAAAAGTGCAGCAAACAAAATTTCGATAACCAAACAGACATCCACACACATAAAAAAAGGAGCAGCTGATGGCATGCCAAACACAAACACAGGCGCCATCTTGAATCTTAGATTCAAGCAGTGGTGGGCCGTCAGGGCCAGCAAAGCCTTCTCTGCTGGCCCAAACACTATCAGAATCACTGATTTAGTTTTAATATATATTTCTATGAATGTGTATTAAATTATTTCCAATAGTCTATTCTCTTCATTTCATAGCTTTTCTCTTGGTTGCACTGCTTCCAGCAGTGTATGTTTATATTAGAGCTTTTATCCAATCATATTTCAGCAATCGTGTTGCCAGGGTCAAAGAAATCTGCCTTAAGGCCTTCATTCTCGCTACATAAGATACCTGTCTGTTATGTAGTGCCCTGTTATACTGCATTACTGTGTAATATTTATGGTTTCTATAGCCGTGGCATCATTATGATGGTATGAAGAGATGGATTAATTCATGTAGGACGCCACTGAAGGCCTAGGTGTAAAATGCACGTCCCACCACTGGATTCAAGCAATACCTAAACTAAGGCTTAGATTCTACCCAATACTTAAACTAAACAACTACCTTACTAACTATTAATAAGCAGCAAATTAGAAGTTTGAGGCAAAAGTCATTGTTAATGGTTTGTTAATAGTGAGAAATGGACCTTAAAATAAAGTGTTACCAAGATGTCATCAAAAATGTACTATATTTCAGGTTCATACAGCACACACCACATAACATTATCCTGCTATGTGTTTTGCTATGTTTCTATTAATATTGTCCAGTCATATCTGCTCATCACAGGGTTTCTCCAAACAAGACTAACTCGTTCATACATGAACGTTTATGGTTTTATGTATAACAGCTTTGTGTTGTGATGGAGCTGGTGTTGTGGAGGTCACACTCACAGACAGTGGACCACCGTGCGTCCGTCTCCTCCGTCATACTGCTCCTGCCACTTGGCCAGTCGTCTGACCAGCTGCAGAATGGAGCGTTTGGACAGCGGCGTGTCTCTGTACGCCGGCCAACCAATATATTGGAAATGCTGGACCAGCCGATAGCCGTCTTGAAGCTGGAAGCAAAACAGGAGACGTTTTGAGAACATATTTCCAGAAAACATTTATGTCAACTCATGCTTCACAAAGTGAAAGTTTTGAACTTATAGTATAAGACTGACACCCCATAGTCAAGAGAATCCACATAAAGACATATTTTTGAAGTTAAAATTAAATTGAAAATGACTACTTATTCATATTAATGTTGATTTAAATATCTCAGTGGTCTCTTAGACAGCCATGAGATTAAATGGAGATAAATGGGGAGGTTCAGAAGAGATCTCTACAATGTCTTAAAGTCCTTAGATTTTGCCAAGATATTACAGTCTGCAAGCCAAATTAAAGATCTCAATATAACCTCAAACATTTCTCATCAAATTTGTCCTCAACAGATGATCTGAGCTGCTATTCACATTAATTTTATAGCTCTATAACTCTTACACTTTAAAAAAATGATTTTTTGAAGTTGTACATAAAGATTATTGGAATATGTTTTACAAGAAAATACTATTTCAGTCTTTCTACATTAATTTCATTATTTATTATGTGTTACTTGCCATTGTTTTGTAATTAATGGTCAAATGTACTAGCAATTTCTGATTGAAAATGGTTTCTACACCAATATTTTAGTGTACTGGATATGAGCTATTGACTGATTTATGCTTTTAATTTTTATTTCTCAGTTTTTAGGAGAAGCAACACAATTGATACTTAAATTAAACGTAACTAAGAACTCAAGTCTCCTGAGCTTTGAGAGAGCAACCTTGGAACAATAAGCAACTGAAAGCTGGTTTGGAAAACGATTGTAACCATTTTGTCTGTATATATATAACATTCACACTACCTCCGATTCTTGCAGTGACACTGAAAAGCAAAAAATAAAACATCAAAACAGAAGCGAAAGCAAACAGAGATGTCAGCTGGATACTGCAGTCAGACCGGATCAGCTAAATGAGGTACGCCGGCCAACCAATATATTGGAAATGCTGGACCAGCCGATAGCCGTCTTGAAGCTGGAAGCAAAACAGGAGACGTTTTGAGAACATATTTCCAGAAAACATTTATGTCAACTCATGCTTCACAAAGTGAAAGTTTTGAACTTATAGTATAAGACTGACACCCCATAGTCAAGAGAATCCACATAAAGACATATTTTTGAAGTTAAAATTAAATTGAAAATGACTACTTATTCATATTAATGTTGATTTAAATATCTCAGTGGTCTCTTAGACAACCATGAGATTAAATGGAGATAAATGGGGAGGTTCAGAAGAGATCTCTACAATGTCTTAAAGTCCTTAGATTTTGCCAAGATATTACAGTCTGCAAGCCAAATTAAAGATCTCAATATAACCTCAAACATTTCTCATCAAATTTGTCCTCAACAGATGATCTGAGCTGCTATTCACATTAATTTTATAGCTCTATAACTCTTACACTTTAAAAAAATGATTTTTTGAAGTTGTACATAAAGATTATTGGAATATGTTTTACAAGAAAATACTATTTCAGTCTTTCTACATTAATTTCATTATTTATTATGTGTTACTTGCCATTGTTTTGTAATTAATGGTCAAATGTACTAGCAATTTCTGATTGAAAATGGTTTCTACACCAATATTTTAGTGTACTGGATATGAGCTATTGACTGATTTATGCTTTTAATTTTTATTTCTCAGTTTTTAGGAGAAGCAACACAATTGATACTTAAATTAAACGTAACTAAGAACTCAAGTCTCCTGAGCTTTGAGAGAGCAACCTTGGAACAATAAGCAACTGAAAGCTGGTTTGGAAAACGATTGTAACCATTTTGTCTGTATATATATAACATTCACACTACCTCCGATTCTTGCAGTGACACTGAAAAGCAAAAAATAAAACATCAAAACAGAAGCGAAAGCAAACAGAGATGTCAGCTGGATACTGCAGTCAGACCGGATCAGCTAAATGAGAGTCATATTACACACAATTTGCCATCGATGGAGCCATTTCATGGCAAATTTGTGATGCTGTGGCACTTATTTATTTTGTGCTGCTATGCTACGCCGGCACTGATTAGCTACCGGGTAAACCTCGCCTGTCACCGGCGGTTAAAGAGAATGAGGGGGAAGAAAAGAGAAGGGAAGCAGGAGGAGGTGGGATGAGTCTTCTGAAACGTTTGACGCTCGAAACACGTCAAGCTTCAGTAATGACTGCTAATGTGCACGAACAGAAAGCTCAAGCTAACTCACACGGAAAAGAAGAAAAACTGCACAAAACCCATCCGTGGCTTATATCAGCAATGGCAGGATGGTGGTCAAATGTTTATGTGATTATTGTGCTCTTGCATATGTGTCTGGCAGAACGAATCACGTTCAAAGATGCATGACGTGCTGAGTGTTGAAATCATGTGGATTGAAAGGACTATATAGTCGTGGCCTCTTTCTGGCTTATAACGTAATTTCTCACATCACTAACTCAGGGTCATAATCTCAGCCGCTGTTGATTTACTGTCGCATTAGGAGCCAAATCAAAGTGACTTAAGTGAATTTTTATCTCTTCTTGAGCTCTAGGATTTTGGTTTTCAAAAAGCAGTTTTATTTTAGTGAGTCACAGTCAGGATGGATTGATACCAGGCACAAAGTACATCAGGACTTTCAGGGGGTTCAACTTGGCTTGAGGTTCATCATCAGCAAACCTGTTTGAAAACCATCAGTATTTCTTCCACTTCAATTTGGTGAAGCTTTTTTTTTTTTTTTTTAAACAAAACACTGCAAATTAAAGTTTTAAAGTACAGATTTCTGATAAATACTGTAATGACATCACTTGTTGACAAATCATTTGACAGGACTAATTTGAGCAGCTGTTGCTATGGTTTCTCCTTACAGGAATAAATTATAAATTTAAAACATTAAAATAAAAAAAACTGTAATTTTAAACTGTAATAATATTTTACAACATTACTGTTCAAATAAATCAAATAAATGCAGCCTCTGTGAGTTGCTTTAAAAATAAATTTAAAAAAACTTTAAAAAACCTTTGACCAGTAGTGCATATATAAAATTTGCACCCTGGTTAGAAAAAAAGCACTGGCAGACCTGGTTGGAGTCTGCAGATCAACAAAGGATCAAATGATGAAGTGAGAAGTAAATCAATGAACACATTTCTGCCTCAGTCACTCAACTGAGTCCCAAAGAGCCACTAAACAGCAGTTCCTTCCCTGTCCACTGACCCCACTTACCCGTGCCATGTTGCAGATCCTAAAAATGCGATTGATAATGTCCTCGTCAATGTCAGCGGAGATGAATTCAACCTGAATGGGGCCGTAGCAGCAGGAGCCTTTCTCTGGCCAGTACTGCATGCAGAGCTGTAGCGAGGGAGAGAATTACAGCAAATAAGCACACTGAACAGAAGTCCACATTCAGACAATAATGTACTTAAAGTTCATGAAGTCAAAAGAGTGCAAGAGAAAATGGAAACAACTCAATAATTCTGAAGTCCACAAATCTCATCTCAACTCAAATTGCAGTATACCAAAGAAATCTGTTCCAATGATCCCTCATTTACTCACTCAAACTTAAACGAGTCACATCGTGATGAATCAAATTTCCCTTGATCTAAAATATACTGTAACTTTCAGAACTTTCATCATGAATCACCTTTCATCATGAATCATCTCATTTATAACTTTTCTAACATTCCTGGAATGTATATATATATATATATTAGTGCTGTCAAACGATTAATCGTGATTAATCACATCCAAAATAAAACACTAGCCTCCAGAAGTCGGCCACGGTGTTGGGCAGAGGGTGCTGCGTTACAATGAAAGCCGCCGGCTGTTTGTGGCTCTAGGGCAATCAATAAGAGAACAAGTTAACTCTTCCTTCCAGCACTGAAGATGTGCCTGAACCCTACACATCCCAACATGCCTCACATGTGCAATGACCTAAACTAAATGGAGACCTGCAGAGGGACAGGAAAGACACAGAGACTGAGTGATAGCCTTGCCAAGGGATTCATTGACATGGACTGCCGAGGCTTCGTTTGAGACAAACACACGCTCTGCTAGCACGGGACGGCCGTTCATTTCATTTGCTGCTTTTCTTCTTTTCATCTTGTTGTTCTTTATCTGAGATGCGTGTCTTCTGTCTTGATTATCCTTTTTGGATGCTAAATAAAGATGCTGGTTTATGGTACGCGTGTGCTTATGATCTATGTGTGGAGATTACGGAGATGTGATCTAATCTTGTACTCTGTTAAATTGGCTTGTTTATATGAGATTGTTACTGTGTGATCTCCTGGCCTTTCTGCTCCGCTTACCTGGAATTTATCAGAGTGTACTATGGCAAGCTCTGTAATACATAATGCTTGAGTTTTTACTGTAAAAAAATTTTAAAACTCAAAAAATTCCTTCTTAGTTCAAATAAACAATTTATAGACACGGTGCTGCAAATAATGACTTTTTAAAATATTCATATATGTGACTAGATAAAATTGATGATGAAGCAATACAAACTACAATTAGCACAAAAAAACTCTATTTTTAATATCATACTTATTGTCATCTGCCTTAAGATGTATGTTGTGCTGATCTGATTCTAGTCTGATTCATGCGATTCATTCTAAAAAACTCCTCTAATACTTCACAATAGAACATCCAATTTATTTCAGTGATTCGTTGATTTATTCCAGTTTGGTTAGACATCCTTGGAAATGAACACAATGAAAATGTCCCTACATGACATTTTAAGTCATTTATTGCCAAATATTGTTTAGTTGTATATAATGCATTTTTTAATGTTACAGTTTCATGTAATCATTCTGAGTTTATTCGCTCAAAACCCTTTATTGTTTTGTGTCTCATAAGTAACTTAAAGGTGCCATAGAATGCAAAAATCACTTTTATAAGGTGTTTGAACACAGTTGTGTGGCCACAGTGTGAAAACAACCAGCCTATAATGGTAAAAATCCACCCACTCATTGTTTTATAATCCCAATAAATCATAAACAGTCTCTCCACACTAGCAGTTCCAGATTTCTCACTACTATGACGTCATACTCTGGGAAAGTCCCGCCCATTTGTGATGCTCTCTGCCCTATTAGCATATACACAGCCCTGAGTGAGAAGCAGCGGTCCGCCATTACTATTTTGTTGCTGTAGCTGCTGGAGATACAATGTCAGCACCAAAGAGCCATTAAAAGTGTTGTGTGTTGGGATGCACCAACGAACATAGGAGTCTCCATAGACCGCTGAGGACACGGTGGTTAAATTTCATTTTCGAAGGAAATGTCCCGGAAAAAAACGGAAAAGTCCTATACGTTTGTGCTAACATTTTATGCCGGACTGCCTCACAAACAACAGTCAGTTCAGTGCTGGAGTTGTGCAAAGATTGCTTCTGAAAGAGGGATCGATACCATTATCTGTGGGGTATTTTGCGATAAAACTTCACATACACACTCTGGGGAACATCAGAGAACAATTTAAAATATTGTATAAATGCATTCTATGGCAACTTTAAGCTAGATACTTGTTAGTAGCTTATAGCTAGCTACCTTTTCAAAAGAGTAGCTTGAATCTTGAACTTACTTGAAATTACAAGCAGCCTGTAGTTTCAAGATACATTTTTAAAAAAGGATGTAAAATGAAAAAATCTAAATTCGGACTAAAATTACTAAATTATGAAATTACAAATTATGTCTGAATATTATAAGTGGAAAAAAAATATAATATGACCCCTTTAAAGTTCAGTGCAAGATTGACAGCAGAATGCAATTATACTCGATTTTTGGTATCACTTTAGTATAGGGACCAGTTCTCACTATTAACTAGTTGCTTATTACCATGTCTATTTTTAACATATTGGCTGTTTATTAGCACTATATGCATATTCTGCATGACCATATTCTACATCTAGGGGTCAGAGCTGACCTCTAACAAAAGGGATCAAACTTACATCCATCAGTGCTGCATTGATGTAATTGCTGGACTCGCCGTCAACAGAAATGAGGAAAGGCAGGCAGCGGTCCACCGCGAGGACGTCCATGCTGCGGTTCTTATCGTGGTTACGCGGGAGCAGACCTACGCTGCAGTCCTCCGGACGGACACGCGGTGTCACTATATTCAGAGTCTGAAGAAGAAGACATGAAGGACTGTAACATACACCTTTAAAACATAGAAAAACATTAGGCTGCTCTTGGTCTTACTAGGGGGAAAAAATGGTGTGTTTATAAAACCAATTCCACTCGCACTGCTGGTCCAACCACAAGCAATGCAAATATTTTAGTAAACCTAAGGTCAGTCATTACTTATGTATAAGACAGACTGAAGAACAGAGACGTTGAGGGAGAGAGAGAGAGACAGACAGTGAAAAATGGCTTACAAGCGAGAAAGATGCAGCGCTAGATAGAAAACGAAAGATCTGGGAGGAAAGAAAGATAGAAACATATTCATCATATTTTATGAGACACCTCACAGATCTGAAGCTTTGCTTCTCCCACAGACAGTAGCGGCTCGCTCATTTCACAGGGAATACAAAACATGAAGGCACCATGAAAAGAAATATCTCAGCTCTAGGCTTTTTGGGGCTCTAGCAGCTCGCTGATGGCTCGTAAAGAAACGCTTTCTCCCAAGACGTTTGAGTCACCGTGTCTTTACTCACCTGCCTCATCGAAATGTGTTAAGGAAGCCGTAGCGCTTTGCCGATTGACTTATTCAAAAGCACTTCGAATTTAGGAGTAATCATGATGAAATCACACCAGAGAGCTTGATAAAGTTGTTAGAAATAGCTGCGAGGCCTTCAGCCATAATGCAGCACTACCAGTCTACAGCAAAAACCTTGGAGGATTCAGTAAATTAGTTTAAAGAGCTGCAGGAACACGAAGCATGAAGTTTGAAACAAATGCATGTTCCTACTGTTTTTAAGACTCAGAGGAAAGATCAATCCCAAATGAGAGCTCTTTAGTATCTCATTTGCTCATCCTAGACTGTAATGAGATTGAATGAAGAGCAAATGGAGGAATATATACTGAGAAATCAGATTTCTGCAATGTCACAGATTGTGCTCAAAGTCTGAAATCAAATCTCAGTATGAACGCAAACATTTCTCGTCAAGTTCTTCTAAGACTAAATGACACTGTAATGTTTTAGGTCTGTACTTTTGCATTATGAAAGAGCAATGTTCCCTCTGGATATAGTAATTCGCTTATTGTTTTGCTGTGGAAAATATCAACTGTTGCATTGATGGTATGTTCACATTTTAGAAGCACTCTACATATGAACAACAACATTATTTTGGTGGAAATGGATCCATTTGCTTAGACGGCTCACCTGAAACTCATCTTTGATCTGGCTGGAGTTGGTCTGAGGGTCCAGTCTGCTGATGTTGTAGTAGATGGCTCTGAATTCACACACTGGGATAGCCGTGTTCCCACACAAACATGCTTCCAGAATGGCATCATGCACAAACACATACTGCTCCTGCAGAGAGAGAGACATAGATACTTACAGAAAATACTGTGGTACACTCATGGTAAGACATGCTAATATCATGGTAAGAGCATATATGAAAGCACCATGTTTCAAATAATTTGTATGTATCAAATAAATGCAGCCTTGGTGTGCACAAGACACTTCTTTCAAAAACATAAAAAAACCCCCATCTGAATGGTAGTCTTTATACCTGTGCATGTGTGTGTGTGTGTGTGTGTTCTAAAAAACATACTTTCATTTTAATCAGTTTAATATTTAAATGTAATGCAATCACAGATTTACAATTCAACCCAACTGAAGATACTTTTAATTATCTTGCTGATTACAATTTATTATAAACGGCTGGTAGCTTGTAGGCCACATGAGGGGAAAACCTCCATTCGGCATTTTAGCACTAATTTTTTGATAATAAAAACAATAATCACAGCTCGAAAATAATTAAGGGTTTGATTTAAACGTTCACATCTTCAAACCATCCAATCTTCATAATTCATGAACATCCAAACACATACGTTTAAAAAGCCCAACCTCAAGCTGAGAGCGATCGCACACAGCATCATAGCAAATCATCAGGGAAATATGGAGTCGATACTCCACGCAAATGTAAGCATGAGAGCGGTGCATGAACGTTGATGCATGAAGCGTAATTTGCTGATGGCAAAATGACTCCAGCCTCAGGGATGTTTTACATGGATTACAGTGCTGCAGCTTCTGATGCTGAAATCCTGCAGTGACAGCAACGTCCTCCTAAACCGTTCCAACTGTGGCCTTAAAAATGAGATCAAGGGGGCACTCAAAGCACCATCCCCATCCTGCAGCTAATATTAAACTCCTTCTTAAACCCAGGCCCCAAATATGGGCCGGAATTATCCATATTTTAACTCAACAATGCCTCCGGCTTAAAGGTTTGAATGCTAATGTAGGACTTTGATCCACGCTAAGCTAAAGTCAAGCTGGGTTGCCTCTCGTACCTATTACTCCATAACCTGGTGAGCACTTCTGCGGAGGGCTGAGGACAAAAGACGAGGAAAAAGCCTTTTAAAAGATGAATTGCTGTGTGTTGTGTCTGTGGAGGATTATCTTTGAATGGAGCTGCAGGCTGACACAAATTGCCTCCCAGAAGCCATTATTACCACCACTGTGTTTAGTGTTAGTCTTTTAAAAGCATACATCCAAAAAACATGCAATATTAGAATATATCGAATAAAACGGCATGTTGACTTGATATAGTGTGTTATTTAGTGAGCATAAATAATCATTATTATTTAAACAACAGCAACAACAATAATAATAAATATATATATATATATATAATTTATTATTATAAATAATATAAATAAATCATCATTGTACTATAAAATATTTCTGTTAATAATTCATCAGTTTTTCATGTCAAATGCTTGAATGGTTTTCAAGGCTTAAAGGCTGATTTTTTTTTAACAAATACCACTCGTGAAATATGAAACCAGTTAATCTTTTATATTTATACAAATATATTTGATTATTAACCGTTAACCGACAAGATTATTTTAAATTACAATTGAATTAAATTAGAAAGGATAAGTGTCTGTGGCCCGTTAAAAATACTAACATTTGTTTCTCGGGGATTAATTTTACATGTGCAAAAAGCAGCAAACAACAGAACATGAGGATTCACATGGTCATGAAATAATAAAATGCGATTTATATGCGACTTATGTTTTTTTTTTCTCTAAAAAACATTTTTTTATACACGTAGCGTATTTTAACCATGCAGCAAACCTTTTAAAATATTCATATCGTTACATCCCTATGTCAGAGCCAAGGCAATTTCATGTTCTGGCTGTTTTGATGTTACAGTGTGGAGATTAATGTAGGGAAGAGAAAGGTTATCTAAGTTTTACGCTGAAAATAGATGGATTCAATATCATCTTCACAGACTAGAGAGCTTAGTAAAAGGCTATGTGAGTGTGAGTGAGGTTCTGAGTGCGTGATTGAGAAGTAAGTAAAATAGTGAACGGTAAGTATGTGTGAAATAATGAATCATTTAGTAAATGAATGAATGAGTATATAAACTTGTGCATAATCTGGCTGCCCTTGTCGTTCTGCTCACCTCTGTCTGGACCATGTTGACTCTCTGTGAGCGCAGCTCTCTGATGCAGTTGAAGATGTCCACCACACCTTCACTCTCTGCCATGTCCAACATAATGTCCACTGCAATGAAACAGCCTGTTCTTCCAGCACCAGCACTGCGGAAAATACAGAAGAACAGGTTTGCGTCAGGTTTTTGACCTGATGATAACCTTCTACCAGCTCCATTTCTGCTATAAGACTGTAATTAAAGTGCCATTAATACTGTTGCAAAATTATATTTCAGATACTGTTCTTTTAAACTGCCTATTCAAAGAAAAAAAGTAACATTTTCACAAAAATATTAAGAAGCACAACTGTTTTCAACACTGCTAACAATAAAAAAAATGTTTGTTTGTGTGGCAAATCAGCATATTAGAAAGACTTCTGAAGGGTCATGTGACACTTGCTGCTGAAAATATACTGTATATTAAAATTGAAAACAGCTTTTTTGTTATAATATGGCACACTGTTTTTACTATATTTTTAAATCAAATAAATGTAGCCTTAGTGAGCATGGAAGACTTCTTCTATATATTCATTTATCATTAAATATAAATACATTTTTATATATGTATATGTAATAAAATATTTACTAACCCTAGCGATAAACATAACCTACAGAAATTTAAATAGTTTTTTTTTTTTTCTGTATATTTAAGACATTATATTTTGCCAGATCCCCACACTGTACATGTCATGATTTTAAGCTTTTACTATGTTTGGCCAAACATGGCCAAAACCTGACCCCCACACACAACACATTCATAAGACTGAGATTTCTGCTAAGATCCAAATGTTAGGTGTTACGAAAACAAGGCTCTGGCAGACCAAGATGCATGTGTGTGTGAGAGAGCATTTGGACAGAAGATGTGCCATCAGTCAGGCTAAAACGACACTCACTCACTCACACACACACACACACACACTAATACAGAGCAACTCCACCACGGTGTCACAGATTGGCCGTCACTCACGGTGATTAATGGTGCGAGTGGTAAACAACTGACAAAAAGAAAGCAAGGGACGGAGAGGGAGAGAGAAAAGCCTATTGGATAATAATTGATATGCACATTTCTAAGGCATCTAAATTCTCAATATGATCAGTAATTTGCAGAAAAACACAATCTACTACATGCCTTCTGGTGTCTGATTGACCTTAAAATGCCCCCTTCAGGTCATACACTTTTTTCTTTGACTACATTTAATATTGTTAGTAATATTTCAAGATGAACATTCACAAGACTGAAGCAACAATCATTAATGTGCGTTTAATTATAATTTTTTTTTTGTCTACCACAATATAAACTACAGAGCTTTGATCATAAAACTACAGATAATTACAGTACATGCATTTTATGTAAGTAGTCTGCTACTGAGGATCTCATTGATTTGCATTACATTTTACGTTTGTCTAAAGGTTCCCTGTTTCATTTAAAAAAAAGGAAAAATAATGAAAATATATCATTTAATGTCAAGCTTTACAGAATTAACATACGCAACTTTGTTTTTAATCAAACTGCAAAAAAATTACACACTATCGAGACCTCAAAAATGACAAGAGAGCTTCATAAATGAACCATAACAGTAGCCCATATTATTCGTATGATAATTTTGTGTTAGGAACAGTCCAAAATGTAATTTACTGGAATTCTTCCCTTCCACCACAGATCTCAAATTTCATATGCATTTTACTGTACAGTACTGCTAAATATGGTACATCAGTTTGTGTTGTGACAGGTTTGATGACAGTGACCAACATTGTTGGTTCTTACATATCCTATTACTGACATCAAACTTGTTGCGAGCAGCCAGGACATTCTGCTAAAACTCCTTTTGTGTTTCATGGAAGTAAGAAAGAATGTTTGGAACGTTCTGAAAAACTACTGCTTGAATCAAAATCTTAATCTCTGCACCAGGAGCCCCTGACACTTGGGCTAATCCGCACTGAAAGTTTCTTTGACACATCTGCTTCGTCTCTGGGATTGCAGGGCCGACTGCAAATTTACACTGCCACTTCACAGTCTCCTGCTGTCACCTTTCATTCTCAAACCTTCTTCCCACACGGCCCCCAATTACTCCCCACAATTGTGAGAGCGAGTCTGTCTATCCGTGCATCCATCTGTGAGCACGTGGGCATGTTGTGGACAGATTCATGGGTGAATGTCTATCCATGTGCCGAAGTGTCCTACGTTTGTGTGAGAATGTGTGAGTGCTCATGGATGTGTGAAAATCGTCTTCTCTTGTATCTCCCTGAGTTCTTTTACTGTTACATGAGAAGTTAGTTACGCTGCCAGCAAACGATCATCTGGACTGTCAAACATTTGACATAAAATAAATGTTTAAACACATTTAACAAAATCAATGCTTTCACCTAATTTCACATTAAAATGGTTTCAATTGCTTCTAAAGATGCATAGGAATAAAATAGCTCTTGTTTATCAGTAAATGATGGAGCAAGACTTTCTGAAGGGCAATGTTTGTATGGCAGAATTTAACATCATGGAAGCTAGACATGTAAAAGTATCATCATTTTTTTTAGATTTCATTATATACCATAAATACCATATATTATTATTAATAATATTTTAAATTAGCTTTTATTTTTATATTTTCAGTTTTCATTTTAATGCTGGGTTTTTGTAATTTTGTTTTATGCTTTTGTTTATAATATTTTAAATTATCTTAAATTTTTATATTTTCAGTTTTCTTTTTAATTTTGTGTTTTTGCTTTTGTTTATATTTTAAATTAGCTTTTATTTTTATATTTTCAGTTTCCATTTTAATTTTGTGTTTTTGTAATTTTGTATTTTTTCCCTTTTATTTATAATATTTTAAATTAGCTTTTATTTGAATATTTTCAGTTTTCTTTTTAATTTTACGTTTTTAGTTTATCGGTGTTATTAGCTTCATTTTTTAGTTTATTTAGTTTTGAATATTTTAAATTAGCTTTTATTTTTATATTTTCAGTTTTCAAGGTTTTGTAATGTAGTTTTGTTCTTTTTGTGCTTTATTTCAAATACCAAATATTATTTTTAATAGTTTTAGTTAATAATATAAAAACAATAATGCTTGGGCTCTTTGAACTTTACCCAGTAAGCAACCTCTCAGAAAAATTTAGCAACTGCATAGCCTTACTTAACTAGTTTTGTTCTAAAATGTTAGCAAATCAAATCAATTATTATTTTTTATATTAATTTAAATGTTATTATTATTTATTTTATCTAGTGACATCCATATTAACAAATTACACAGAGCAGCCTGAGGACCAGTAAACAAACCTACACCAGCATTTAAAAATATTACAGTAGATTCATAGCAGCCACTGAGAGTCCTCAGAGAGTATAGGTGCGTTCCAAATCGCGTACTTATGCACTATTCTATGACGTTTTGTAGTATAAATAGTGCGAGTAGTGCGTTCACACTGAAAATTCCAAAAAGAAAAAGTGCACTTTAAATACCCGGATGATGCACTTAAATAACCGAAAAAATTAAGTGTGGAATGTTGGACACTTCATGCACTCAATTGTCGCAGCTTTAATTACGTACCAAAGGGGGAGGGGCTATGAGACTCCAATTATGAATGACAATATAACCTTATATAATTCATACTATACATGGTTGAGTACATAGTGCATAAGTACATAGTGTATGAGTGCATAGTGTATAGTGTGTCATTTGGGACGCAGCTTATGTCTTATTTAAATAATCAATAGACCTCTCATTGTAGATTCATTATCACACCATCAGTCCAACTTTAAACCAGAACCTTTGACTTACAATAAATGTATGTATTAAGAGTGAGAAAGGGACTGTAGGAAGAGATGCAAGAGAGGTTTAGATAAGAGCACACCTGCAGTGTACCACGATGGGTCCTGCGTCTGGAGGATTGAGGAATTTGACCTGGCGGATGAAGCCCAGCAGGCCTGTGGCGTAGCAGGGAACGCCGTGATCGGGCCAGCTGGTGAAATGGAACTGCCGGATTTCCCGAATCTCATGGTGACCCTTCTGCAAACAGGAGCATGTGGTGAGCTTAATATCAACAGGTGTCATAATCTGAGGGTAATAGGTAGGTGATTATGACAGAAGATTGCTAGGATTACCAGACCCAATAAATGCATGTCAATAACAATCAACACCATGTGGTATTTTTTGGCAGTGTATACACTGTAAATACCATGATACAATGGGCACAACATTATGGATAACCTGACAAAAGAAAAGAAAAGAAAAAAAGAAAAGAAAAGAAAAAGGAACTGCTGAACTATTGATCCATCAGCAGGATCTTTATTGTTGAGGTCTCATATAATTATGTTATCATGGAATATGTCAAGGCACCACTGTACAGTTGAGGTCAAAAGTTTACATCCCCCTTTCAGAATCTGCAAAATAAGAGGGATCATACAAAATGCATGCTATTGTTTATTTAGTACTGACCTGAATAAGATATTTCACATAAAAGGTGTTTACATATTATCCACAAGAGAAAAATAATAGTTGAATTTATAAAAATGACTTAATTTTCTTAATACTGTGTTCTTACCTGAATGATCTGTGTTTTTTGTTTAGTGATAGTTGTTCATGAGTCCCTTGTTTGTCCTGATCAGTTCAACTGCCTGCTGTTCTTCAGAAAATTCCCACAAATTCTTTGGTTTTCCAGCATTTTTGTGTATGTGAACCCTTTCCAACAATGACTGTATGATTTTGAGATCCATCTTTTCACACTGAGGACAACTGAGGGACTCATATGCAACTATTACAGAAGGTTCAACCGCTCACTGATGCTCCAGAAGGAATAACCATGCAATAAGAGCCGGGGGGTGAAAACTTTTTGACCTCAACTGTAACTTTCAGAAATTTCTGATTTGCCCTAAAATTACTGCAGAAAACTCGATGAAATGACAGTCAGGGTCTCATGGTCAGGGTTTGAACCACTGCACAACTACACATGTGGTTCGATCTGTGTGAGCGCTGAGGCTTTTCACACACCGTGTTGTGTTACAGTAGAAACATTTTCCCATTACTTCCTTACTAGCACTTAACGCTCTGATAAGCTTTTAATTATAATATGGGATTGAGAGTGGCGTAATCCGTGCCTGGAGGTGCTGATACCACCAAGCGAGGACCCGTGTAGCCGTTTAATGCAGCTTGTGTGTGTGTGTGTGTGTGTGTGTGTGTGTGTGTGTGTGTAACTGCGC
>NW_015660907.1:34790-50549 GCF_001515625.1 Sinocyclocheilus rhinocerous
TGTATGTGTGTGTGTGTAACTGAGCTGCTAAAGATGACGAGAGCTAACAAAAGCTGGAGAAAAAAAAAAAACAGAAGACTCTCTGATATCCAACACTTGGGAATGAAATCCATAACTAGACACACATAAGGCCACTCAAGTATGGTTAGTTAGCTAATCCATCTAACGTTGAATATTAATATCACCTTTCATAATTGATCATCTTCTTGAATGACTGTAATTAAACCATTTGACCATGAAACTCTTGAAATCCAGAATACTATAGTATGTGTGACTGTGTTGAGTCACATATCTCTCTAAGAGGAACATGTAAATAGATAGATAGATAGATAGATTTCACTTTTAAGAAAATGAGAATTTTGGGGAAAATGTTCTTAATTTTCAAAAAATGACGATGCAAAACAAACAAAAAATCCTTAATGGTTCTATATATACATATACTTTTATAATCTATAAAAATAAAATATAAAAATGCACATAAATCCTTGATTAAATCACTTAATAACTAGACATGTGACCCAGACATGGTTTCATTAGACATATTTTCATTTAAGATTTTAGCAAACTCTTGACAAGACAAGATTTCGAGGGCCTTTTCTCTGGAGAAACATCTGAGAATCAGAAGACTTAAGCAAAAGTCCCTGTTTGATATCCATTTGATCTCATTGCTGTCTAAGAGGAACCAGAAAACATCTCTAGTCATTTTCTGCTCCCACTCATTATGAAGCACAACTATGCGCCGAGAGGAGGATGTACCCTAACAACTCTCTTTCAAAGTCGAGGAAGCGTTTGAAAGGCAGCAGCCTCGTGAGACAGATGGATTGAGTGATTTAAGAAAGTTGCTGATGACATGCTGTTCCAGACCGCGCTCTCCCCCTCAAAAACGACTCCCAAACACTAATTTCTCCCACTATCAAAGCTTCCCTACATCTGTTCTGTTTGGATTACAACACTCAACAACAAAACTCTACCTGCTCCTAAGAGCTTTCTCTGCGATTCACTTTCATTGCAAAATATTGTCTGTTGGCTTATGTTAAGATCTCGTAAAGTTTGTTTGTTAGAACATTGTGGTTATGTTTTTTTATTTTTTATTTTTTATTTTTTTATTTATGCAGATCTGACGTCAAGCTGTTCCTGTATGATAAGAACAATAAAACTGATTGATTGAGTGAGAGATGCATTATGGGCTTAAACACAAGCTGATGGTTCATATGGTATGGATGAACATGAGACTAGATGAAGAGATGCATGCAGAGAGTGCTGAAAAGATTATTTTTTAATGTACTTGAGAAACAAAATAGCATTTTTCGATTGTTATTTTACTATTTCAGTATACACACACACACACATTCTATTTTTCCTTTTCTATAAATACTAATAATTGTATATTACATATTAAATTAAATATTAGGTACATTACATGTATGGAAATTTTTTTTTTTTATTCCATTTTAGAACCATTTGTATGTAAACTGATATGAGGAAACTGAGGAAACCTGAGCAATGAAAGTGAAACCACTGAGAAACTTGAAATATTTCATATGAGTGTAGATGGAGGATGGGTTTTTACCTTCTGAACAGTAAAAGTCCTGATCACATATTCTGCAAGAGGCTCCGTTTCAATCAGCGTCACTTTGATGTCTCCGTACACCTCGGTCTCATCAGGCCAATACCGGACGCATTTCACCTTAATGGACACATAGGAATCCACACGTACACATTATTACACAACACCTGCATCTTAATTTGTCTGGGTATTACTCTGTTTTACAGCAAGGTCTAAGTCAAATTGGCATTTGCAGAAACAGTATTATTAAACAAGTCCCTGATGACATTTTGAAAACAGAGAGGTGTAATTGGCCACCTGTCTGACAGGATGTTATCTCTGAATGAACGACCCCTGTGGTCCGAGTTCACTGGAGCCAATCATTGAACACCGCTCAATTACACTCAACGTGACATCAAACGGCTCTCGTTGGGGATGTTGTGAAGGACTTGTGCACCTAATTGTGCTCGATTTTAGGATGTCCTCCAAAATGCTTGACTCACTCGCTTAAAGTTTCCCTTGTATATAAAGAACCTTTTTCTATTATAAAGAGCCTTTTGTGGAATGGAAAGGGTCCATGGATGTTAAAGGTTTTTCATGGAACCATTGATGCCAATAAAGAACCTTTATGTAGTAGGTGCATCCAAGTTGTATACGGGAATGGAGCCCATGACCTTGATGTTGCTTGCTATGATCTATTCCTTGAGATACAGAAACATATTGCATGTTTGCATGGATTTCTTGCTAGATGTTACTTCCAAAATCATTGCATGAGCACCCACCTCACAGATTTATATATACACTCAGTTTAACCACGAGACCGTAATTAAATGTGTAGCAATTGGAGGAGCGCTTCGTAAATAACATTCTTAATCTTGTGATATTTATTAAGGAAAGAGAAAATTACAAGAACCCTACCCTGCCCACTTCCACCAGGTTGGTTACCATGACGATACTGGCAGAATTCTCTTGCCAAATCATCCTCCAGAAATCCCTCACGGTTTCCTGCATGGGGCCTACAGGAGAGGAGGAGGGACAAATTTAGAAGATCATGCAATACTCACAAAACAACTAGAAATAAGATGCAACGTTTCCTTATGGATTCACAGACAGTCCCTGAGGGAAAGAGCATCCAGACCAGCATGAATGTCCACATTAGTGCATGCTAGTATGCAAGCAAATATCATAGGTCTGTCTTTCTTGTGAAGATGGTTAACCAATGCAGGTTAACTAATCTAAAGTACTTAGTATTGTAATTTTACAAT
This sequence comes from Sinocyclocheilus rhinocerous, assembly GCF_001515625.1. Lineage (NCBI taxonomy): Eukaryota > Metazoa > Chordata > Actinopteri > Cypriniformes > Cyprinidae > Sinocyclocheilus > Sinocyclocheilus rhinocerous. The sequence goes on from NW_015660907.1 coordinate 37,602, forward strand.
TTATTTTTATTAATTACTATTTTTTTAAAATTCCGCTCTAATAATATTATTGCAATATATTTCTTATTTTGTTTAATATTTTTATTCAATTTTAAAAAATGACAGGTCATCCAAGATGTAGATTTTGGAGTTTAGAGTTTGTTTCTTCATCGGAACAGATTTGGAGAAATGTAGCATTACTTGCTCATCAATGGATCCTCTGCAGTGAATGGGTGCCGTCAGAATGAGAGTCCAAACAGCCGATAAAACATCACAATACTCCACAAGTAATTGGAGATTATACTGTTCTGATGAAGAAACAAACTCATCTACATCTTGAATGGCCTATGGGTGAGTACATTTTCAGCTAATGTTCTTTTTGGGGTGAACTAATCCTTTAAACTGTTCACTTTATGGTGTGAGCTGGTTCTTGTAAAGAGTAAACCGTGTGTGAATATTAAAAACAAACTGAATCATTTCTAGCAGAGCTATGCTGATATTTAGCAATGCTTACTTTGCATAAAAACAAATTGGATCTCAATTAGGGTGACATTCAACTTAATTTACAAACATTTTACACTAAATACAACCAATAAAGCTAAAAAAAACCCCCAACAACCTCATTTATAAATCAGAAGCCTATGAAGTGCAAAATGAATTCGCTAGGCCATAAAGCTGCATGCACTGTGACTCAGCATATCACACAGATGCATGCTGGAAACCAGACAATCTACTGTACACTGGTACTGTCACTACTTTTAATTAGCATTCAAAAGCCAACATTAAGTTTAGATATTCTCATTAATCATACTTGTTATATTGGATATAGCGACAGATCTGTAGATTGTGTTCATGTCAGAAGACTTGTCTTGGTTTTGCATATGCTGTGCCTTTGTTATGTGTTTTGTTAATTACCTTGTGTGGCTATGTAGTGCCTTGGTCTGTGGTAGCCCTGGGAAACAGAATGAAAAAGGAAGATGAAAATTATTCAAATGAAACTAATTTTTATACCTGCACAAACCGCGTGCAACAATGAACTTGCTTAAAGTAAACTTTGCTTGAATCTAATTCAGCACTCAATGAGACATCGTAATTTCACCTTTCTGACTCCTTGGGTTCATTAGCATTTTAACCACTGTGAAACAAATTGGCGACCAATGTAGCCTTGCTCATGTCAGGCTTTAAAGCGTCGCTGCAGTTTACGACCGGGTCTGTGGTACGATGGAGCTGGTAATTGTTTTATTATCGGGAATGAGATTGGGTAGCCTGATTATAGCTGCCTCGGGGCGAGACGCCTCGCGCTGAAGCATATCCACACGTGTTTACTTCCCATTTTGCAATGATCACAATCATATTGACTGTGTCATTAAGGTGTTTAGATCAAGTTAGTGGATTTGGAGCAGTCAGGGAAGCACTTTCAATCGAGCTGTCGCTTGCTGTGGACATGGAGCATTTGCTCGAGTAATTTGCAGAAACTCAGAAGAGCGCTTTAAGTGCAGAAATCCCTTGTATCCTTCATTCGTTGTAAGCGAGGCTCTCAGGAGCGTAGCACATAAATGTTGCATTAATCTATTAAGCCCTTCTTTGACAGCAAAGAGTGAAGTTGTTCTGACATTTTAAGGTGGTTACATAATACACAAGACTTTAAAGGTCATAAATGCTATGTTCAAACCTACTTCTTTATCAGTATATGCAAAGCTTGTTGTATGTTTAGTTTAGCTAGAAATGAGGAAAATATTGAAATCTGAATATATATGAATATATGCTACAGTTCAAAAATGTAGGGTCGGTAATATTTTTTAATGTCTTTTAAAAGAAGTCACTTGTGCTCATTAAGACTACATTTATTTGATCAAAAATGTGATACAAACTGTAAAATTGTGAAATATTATTATACTTTAAAGGGGTCATATGATGCGATTTCAAGTTTTCCTTTCTCTTTGGAGTGTTACAAGCTAATTGTGCATAGATAAGATCCCTGAAGTTGCAAAGACTAAAGTCTCAAAACCAAAGAGATATTCTTTATCAAAGTTAAGACTCTGCCACTCACATGATCCTTCAGAAATCATTCTAATATACTGATTTTCTGCTCAAGAATTTTTTTTTTTATTATTATCAATGTTGAAAGTATTTGTACTCATTATTAATTTAGTGGTAATTTTTTTGCTGAATAAAAAGTTCAAAAGAACAGCATTTATTTGAAGCAGAAGTTTTTGTAACATTACAAATGTATTTACTGTCACTTGATTAATTTAATGCGTCCTTGCTGAATAAAAGTATGTAGCGTCTGCGTAGAATCATGCATGATCTTTGGGGTTTTATGGCTTAAGAGACCCTTTTAGCTTTTGACATTTGCATATAAATTACAGTCCTGGTCACAGACTTTACTTTTTGATGTGGCCTCAGGATTTTGGACTATACCAGTGCATCCAGATGACCAACACAAGCTGGCTTTCACCTTTTGCAATCGGCAGTACACCTTCACCAGGTGCCCATTCGGCTATGCCAACTCACCAGCCGAATTTAACATCTTCCTCAACAAAGCATGCCCGGATGCCAGGGTAAGAGGGAACTTAATCTATGTTGACGACCTTCTGATGAAACACACGACGGTGACCGATCACCTGAAAGAAATTGACCACGTCCTGCACCAACTGACCGCCGCCGGTGCCAAGATTGCCCTCCACAAAGGACAATGGTGCAAAACCAAGGTCAATTACGTGGGCATACTCATCGGACCACGAGGTATTGAGCCACAAACCAGCCGCATCCAGGCCATTCAGAACATTAAACCACCTGCCAATGTCTCAGAACTCCGAAGTTTTCTAGGCGTGTGCAACTATTCAAGGCAGTTCATTGAGAACTATTCGGACATTGCACGCCCTCTCACTGCCCTTCTGAAAAAGGACTGCCCCTTCGCCTGGACAGACGAACAGCAAAATGCCATGAATGAGCTGAAACAACATCTGTGCATTGCTCCATGTCTGGCTTACCCAGATCCACAGAAGGAGTTCTACTTGGACGCTGGATTCTCCAGCCACTGCCTCAGCGCTGGTTTATACCAACGGCATGACCAGGACAAAAGAGTGGTCGCATATGCCAGCAAGACTCTTCTTCCCCCAGAGTGCAAATACTCAGACTGTGAGAAAGCCCTGCTCTGTACTGTATGGGCCATCCAGAGATTCTCCAACTACATCGGAGCACAGAAAGTGATCATAGAAACTTGTCACCAGCCTGTCACATTCCTCAACAGCCAGCGCATCCGTGACGGTGTGGTCACAAACGCACGCATAGCCACATGGCTCATGGCCCTCCAGGGGCGCAATGTAGAAGCACGATATGCTCAAAATCAAAAGTCGGCGCTGGGAAACGGCCTGGCAGCCTGCCAAAGCTACTCCGATGACACACCGACTGAGATCGTAGAAGCAGAAAGGCCCTAACCACCGCCACTTACCTGCCACAGGTATTTTGACGAGAATGTCTGCCAAGGCATGCCCACTGCCTACGTCGATGGATGTTCCTACAACCACGAGGGCATCCTAAAGGCAGGTGCTGGTGTTCTCTGGCTAAATGATCGACCCTGCCCACCACAACACTTCAAACTATATTGATTCTGCTACAGTTAATTCGAAGATCTAATCTAAATATTTATTATTAATCATAACCAGTTATAATTAGTCATAAATATTTCCCTTTTGAGCTGATTTAATACAAGTAATTAATTATCATTTGAATAATAATTTGAATAAACTGATAAAGAACGATGAAAATGAATTAATATATATATTATAATAAAGAATTAATAAATATCATATTAACATGACATAAATATAAACATATAACGAGTCATACTCACATCTATGTAGTTGGCGTTTATGTAGTCAGAGTGGGGGTCTCCCTCCAGCAGTTGCAGCCGGACACGAGTGTGATCGTCTGTGGGGTCAAATATTCACAGAAGAGCCGGTCTAAAGTTACACATACACTTTAAAGGGGAGCTACACATGCATGAGCTGCCCAGGAAACACAACTGTACTGTACTGCACAATGTCATTTACCCAAGCAGGAGTAATGTGTGTGAAACAATCACTTTCAGACAGAAAATAACGGTCAAACTCTACATGCATTTCTACTAATTTGCCGATTCAATTTTCTTTTTTTCACCAGGGTCAATACTTCAGGCACATTTGAGTTCAAAAACAAATACCAGCATCTAATGAGTATGAGAACTATGCCAGCAATCTCCTTTAATAAAAGACAACACATTTAGTGTGATTTACCAATGGTACTGATGAAATATGTGCTTTTTGAAAAGACCTGCAACCTCAGCGTAACTTCCTGCATAAGGAAGACAATTACAATCATTTTAAAAAACATCTATAGTGATGGGGAACAATTTTAAAAAAAAGTTCCTGTTTCTAAGCAACTCAAGTCTTGGGTGCCCCAAGTTCAGCATTGCACTCTGGGGGAATTGACAATAAGAATCAGACCATTTTCCCATCCAATGAAGTGGATGTACAGTTGACCAGTGATGCAATTTATGCAATTACTCCAGCACCGCCAATCTTCATCTTGTCTTCGCTATAAACACTTGACCTGCTAATGTTTAGCTCAGGCACTGCGTCTTTCCACCCTTGAAAGGTGAAGCTGCATGTCTTGGCAATTACGACGACACTTCTGGAAAAGGGGAAGAGGGTGGAAATGGAAAGAGAGGAGGGGTAAAGGAAAGGTCTGACACTAGCTCCGCAAACCCGTATGATGTTCTGCTTTGATCACATGGAGAATGCAAATGCACCATTGAGGCATGTCGACTCCAAGCCAGCGGATGTTCTCTGATGGCAGGCAGCTCCGCGGAATCCCTCCTGATATCTCTCGGTCTTTCCGTTTTTTCGTTTCCGAGGAGAAGCAGGTCCGTGTCTGGAGCTGTAAGCTGGTCGTGAAGGTTGTTTACTCTCAGACAGCCCCTCCTTCCTGTCCAAACCTGCTGCGTTTCTTATTCTGTCTGCTCAAAATTCGCCAACTTATATTTTTTTAACTTCAGACTTTTTATTTGCTCCTTCTCTCTCGCTCGCCTCACAAACATCTCAGCTGTCTCTCGCCGGCGCTTTGGTCTGTCGGCTGACCTCTCTGCTCCCCGAAAGGGAACGTGCGCGAGGGAAGCAGAAAAGAGGGAAATGGAGGGATGTGGAAAGAGAGCGAGAGAAAGAGACGGGGCTAATTAGACGCCACTGAGTCAGTTGTCATAACAGCAAGCGCTCGGCAGGGTTCTTCTCCGCAGTGAGGGGCCAGACACAAAGCTCTAATTGGGAGAGAATGACCAGACTGCAGACGAGCGCCGTGATGCATGGGTACAGTAGTTCTGAGTCAGCCTGCAAAACTATCCCGATGTCTGGATGATCACCTGTTTAGACACGTATGAGAGGCGTTACAGTGACATGATGATGAGTAGGGATCTTAATTCTGCACCGTTTGCACCACAGGCATGACTCAGTGATTCCTCACGTCATGCAGTTAAATGAGGATAGGTGTGCTATTACTTTTCTAAATATTGAGAGTTACTTTTCTATGCTTAGAAAAGTTATAAAATTACAATGGCCACCTGAAATTGATTGGATGGCATAAAGAAATGTAATTATATAGAAGAAGCATCTGCAAACAAATTCTGCACTTTTTTAGCAAAAAAGCCATTTCTGTCAGTACCACTGTCGTCAAAGATGATTGACAATTAGCATACAGTTTGGATTGGTGGTATGGTTCCGTTCTGGGCAGGAACTCCCTGCGCATCCATGCAGCCTAGCATGGGAGCAGGGAGAGCAGCGATAACCCCCCAGGGTAAACAGAACAGAACCAACATAAATGTATTAATGACTTTCAAGGTCACCAAGATACTTTAGTGCCATGACATTCATTCATTTTTAAGTTCATCACAGTTTCCAAATACTTTCTAAGGCCATTGCATCTGTTATCGGCCTAATCATGCTGATGCAATCACTGAACAACAACAACAACAACAACAAAGCACAACAAGCAGTGTTAGGCTAAAATCTCAGACAATGGATTTCAGGTGTAGTGGTAACATTAAAAATCTCTTATTTTGCACCTCATCCTAAAGTAAATGAATCACAAAGAGAACAACTCGGTTCTTTTGTGTGCTTAAAAGTACAGCACCCTAAAAATGTCAGCAGTCTTGTAATCAGTGCTCTTAAGCCCGTGTCCTCGCCACTGCTCTTATATATAACCTCAGTGTGTTGTCAGCTGGCCCCAGTGCATTATACACCTAAACAGCCTATTAAATCCCTGCTCGGCAGAAAAGAGGTTCCTGTGTCAAATGGGCCGAGTGCTGTCGCACACACCTCGTGGCGTGAGAGCAAACACTCTAATCCAGTTTAATCCATTTTCATCCGCTCTGGGATAAGACGCTTTGCTCATGAAGTCTACCTGAGAGGTTTTAGAAAGCAGCAGAAGTGTTTATGTGAACGCTTGAGCTTTGAGAGCTTGGTGTTAGGACAAGTGTCATCCTAATCTGAAAGGGACTCATTTCGGAAGGTTAATTTGCACCAACGGCAATAAAAAGGATCTTTTTTAGCCACATACGCAAGGATTCTTATTAAAGAAATTAATTTCCATCTGTTCCATTCGCACCATTTTGTAAGGAAGTGATCCTATTAGTTTATATAACTAGATAAAGGATAGAAACATAACTCTTTAGCATCTCAATCTGTTTCTCATAGACAGTAATAATATTAAATGGAGACTTTTGCTGGCCTTTTTTATTTCTTGAATGTTTATTTTCTTAGAAATCTCACAAAAGCTGTTCTTTAGCAATCAAAAGTGGAATTTCGATATCAATTCAAACATTTCTTATCATCAAAATTAAAAAGTCGATGCTTGAATAAAGCATAAGAGAGTTCTCTGAGCTATGAAACAGCAACCTCTAAATACTGGTGATGTCTAAATCCACTAATCTTTTTAATGTAAATTAAGTATGAATCTGATTAAGTGTTTATTCTTGGTTAAGAGCATTAATCGATGACGATAAACAAACAAACAGAAACGAGAGCATAATACACTACACAGCTCATGTGAATGCTAATACTCCAGCTTTGGTCAACACATCAGAGGAGGGTTTTTTTTCCGCAAAGACATCAAGGGAACCTGACGATTCTGGCAGCGCTACGTGAAGGGAATAAATGTCAGAATTTGAGGAGCTCAGAGAGAAGAAATGAGAAGGCGTCTTCATCCAGACACACAGATCCACGCACGCAGAGCACTTAAAAGAGCAAGACATGCTCTCCTGTGTTTGGACTAATGAAGATGAACAACCTGGACATTTATTATTCAGCAGGTGCCTTACCTTGCATATTTTAACCCCAGATCCACAAAGGCATCGATACTAACTGGTTAAAATGAGTGACGTTTGGATAATGAGCCGATGTGAGCTGGTTATCCTTTGGGGGTTTCATCCCTCTTCATGGGATGATTGCGTGATGTTGGTGTTCGCTACATGAATTGCATCATGCGAGAGCTTTACTCAGTAACAGAACCGAATTCAGTTCATACAACATAAAGGAAAATTTCATCTGCACTACAAGTAGAGTTAATAAACAAAGTGACAACAAAAAAGAACACAAAATTATATCCGAACAACATTGGCCCCTATTCACTGTGACACTAACACATGTTTCATATCTTTTTTGAAAGTCACACAGGGTTAGAATGACATGAAAGTGAGTAAATGATGACAGACCTTTTATTTTTGGGAGAACTATGCCTTTAACTATCCCACCTCATATTGGCAAATATTGAAGGCAACACTGCATGTATCCTTTGTGGATTAGGCAATCCCAGAATGCACCGTGACAAACTTTTGTGGAGTACTTATATTATAAGTATTAATAGGAAAACTACACTTTTTTTTTTACTCATGAGAATAATGAAGATATATACTAATAAAATATTAATATATATAAATAAAAGCTAATTGAAAACATTAATAGTAATAATAATAATAATAATAATAATATTAAATAATAATGATGATGATGGTTGGAACAGAATTGTGATGCCAGTGACGCCTTAATTAAGTTTTGTTTTTTATTTTCTTCTTCTAAAAATCTGAGATTCATCTTTTCAGAGAATGTTCATAACTTTTATAAATTCCTGTAAAAATACTTCAATTTCAGGCAAGTACAGAGCTGCAATCTTGTTTGCTTTAACAAAGTCCTCTTAACATTCCATTACCAACCTTCCGCTGTTTCTCTTTCTGTTGTGTTCTCTGTGATGTCATTGTCCTCTGCTTTAGGATCAGACCCTAAGGTATGCTGTGACTCATCCGTTCCTATTCAAACCTGCTGCCAAAGCATTTCCTGCAATCTCAGTCCAAACAGACTACGCAAAGGGGCTCAACAGCATGCATCTGTCAAATGGCCTGCGCCAAATCATAGTAGGCTCACTGTCTGCACATACCTCCCTCCCAACCATAATTGACGAAATATACTAATGAGGAATCATTTGGAAAAGATACAAAAATCTCAGCGTACACAGAAAAGCAGGCGAGCAGGAATAAACACAGCCATCTTCCCAATCTCCCCCTTTTCTCGTTCTCTGATATGTAAATGTTTGCCAATAACAGTTTATTTTGGGTGTAGAGTCTCGTGAATTATAGATGACCATATGGGCTTGAATGGCTGACACTGCCTGCTGAAACACTGAAGGGATGAGCGAGACCGGACAGATGTCTCCAATTGAAACGGCTTTCCTCGTCTCCCATAAATTGTCAAAGTTAATCAAGGGATGCATGGCCAATTTTGTTTGTGGGTTAATTTTTTTCTTGGCTCAGTTTGTAAGACATCGCTCCAATTTGGGGTGGTTAAACATGCATTCACATTATGAAATGCTTCACAAAACAACGTCCTCCTTTGGCTGGTAGACTTGAGACTTTTCAGTTACTTAAAAACCCATTATCTAAGTCCAGATGCAATGCATTTCAACCCTCTACATTGCGAGTAAATCACTCGCATATGCGACTAAATCTTACTCTGGGCGACTAAATAATGTCTAACATTAGCCACTGGCTAATAAATTCTTAGATTTTACACGCCAGTATGTGTGTGAGAGGCGTTCAACACAGATTTTCACTCGATAAACATGCTGACTGAGCGCTTGAGAGTTTCGCTCTCCGTCAAGCGATCTGTACTATTTGGATGCGCTCAATGGATCATGTCATGTACTCAATGGATGCGCAGTATGTAGCACGCAGCGCACCTGTATTTGACGTACCGTAAACTAGTGTGAAGGCGCACGACTAGCCGTCGCTTTACTGATAGCGCTGTGTTTCTCACACATGCAAAGAGAGAGAACGAGAGTCTTGCATACCACGCTGAATCGACGCGCTACATGTAAACCATATTATTTGTTGTATTTTCCTGTCAAAATAACAGAGTTCATTTAGAATTATTCAGCTTTTAAGAACAAGCAAAAGATATGCCGGTTTCTCGGCAGTGGACGGAGCCAATGCGCAAACAGCTCTTAGCTCTTATCTATTCTCATCTATTACCGTCCCTGTTTTGATTTCAGCAAATCAGTTCGAGCGAACGCTGACAACGTGATTAATATTCATGAACCCAGCAGATAATAATAGTAGTAGTAGTAGTAGGCCTAGTATCTTTTAATAATAATTACTATTACCTATGACCAACAATATCTTAAACACCACCACCAGTCCTAAGTTCAGTTAAAATGACAAATATGCATTCATTCATGGTTACCAAGTTTTAGTTCTAATCACTAGTTCTATCATTAAATAGTGCTTAATTATCATAATATCATAATATAATGCTTGATTGGCTGAAGTTAAGAGTGCATCCATTACCAACCTTCCGCTGTTTCTCTTTCTGTTGAGTTCTCTGTGATGTCATTGTCTTCTGCTTTGGGATAAAACCCATAGGTATGCTGTGACTCATCCGCTCCTACTCAAACCTGCTGCCAAAGCATTTCCTGCAATCTCAGTCCAAACAGACTACGCAAAGGGGCTCAACAGCATGCATCTGTCAAATGGCCTGCGCCAAATCATAGTAGGCTCACTGTCTGCACATACCTCCCTCCCAACCATAATTGACGAAATATACTAATGAGGAATCATTTGGAAAAGATACAAAAATCTCAGCGTACACAGAAAAGCAGGCGAGCAGGAATAAACACAGCCATCTTCCCAATCTCCCCCTTTTCTCGTTCTCTGATATGTAAATGTTTGCCAATAACAGTTTATTTTGGGTGTAGAGTCTCGTGAATTATAGATGACCATATGGGCTTGAATGGCTGACACTGCCTGCTGAAACACTGAAGGGATGAGCGAGACCGGACAGATGTCTCTAATTGAAACGGCTTTCCTCGTCTCCCATAAATTGTCAAAGTTAATCAAGGGATGCACGGCCAATTTTGTTGGTGGGTTAATTTTTTTCTTGGCTCAGTTTGTAAGACATCGCTCCAATTTGGGGTGGTTAAACATGCATTCACATTATGAAATGCTTCACAAAACAACGTCCTCCTTTGGCTGGTAGACTTGAGACTTTTCAGTTACTTAAAAACCCATTATCTAAGTCCAGATGCAATGCATTTCAACCCTCTACATTGCGAGTAAATCACTCGCATATGCGACTAAATCTTACTCTGGGCGACTAAATAATGTCTAACATTAGCCACTGGCTAATAAATTCTTAGATTTTACACGCCAGTATGTGTGTGAGAGGCGTTCAACACAGATTTTCACTCGATAAACACGCTGACTGAGCGCTTGAGAGTTTCACTCTCCGTCAAACGATCTGTACTATTTGGATGCGCTCAATAGATCATGTCATGTACTCAATGGATGCACAGTATGTAGCACGCAGCGCACCTGTATTTGACGTACCGTAAACTAGTGTGAAGGCGCACGCCAAGGTGTGCGTAGAGGGTTGCATTTGGTTATATTAAATGTAGCCACATGTTAAAGCCATAAAGCGATCACCAAATACAGGGACTGATCTGCTTCATAATATATGTATTCTAATCATAATTACTATAATTTTCATGTTTTTTTTGACAGTTTTTGCACTGCTTTCTAGTCAACATAAGAGTTAGGTTTAGGTGTCTTTAAGCAGTCATTTAACTATTACAAGAATGTTGTGCTAAATGTAACAAATTACTATACAGTCTAAAGCAGTGTTTCTCAACCCTGGTCCTGAGCGCCCCCCAACACTGCACATTTTGTATGTCTCCCTTTTCTGACACACCCATTTCAGGTCCTGGAGTTTCTTTTAATGAGCTAATGAGTTGAATCAGATGTGTTTGATTAGGGAGACACACAAAATGTGCAGTGCTGGGGGGCGCCCAGGACCAGGGTTGAGAAACACTGGTCTAAAGTCACAGTTACAAGCAAAGCAACACCCTATGCACCTGGTGTTAAATAAAGCCATCTCCCTTATCTCCATTTTTCACTATTTTTTCCACAAAAAAAATGATCCTTTGTACTGATGAACAGCCTGATGGACAGTTTGCATTAGCAACTTGTATAATTAAATGGGTTTAACTAATAGCAAATTCATCATAATACCCGCTGGCCATCAGCGACTGACAGGCTATTTCATTTGGCCCAATGTTTAATCTCATTTTAAGAGCACCGTGACAGTGACAACTAAATGTTGTAGAAGAAATATAATGAAAACAACCAGATATCATTTAATGGTGCTATATTAGCAAAATAATTACCAAAGTCTATCATGGTACTCCCATGGCAATACCATATTAACATAATACCATGATTTGACATCTTCAAATGTATTCTTGGTTAAATAGATTGGTGTACCATGTTTATATGGTATTTCCATGGTACATGGAAAAACTATGGTACTTTAAAATATACTGAAACTCAAGTACCATGGTATTTAAATGTACCGATGTAGTACCACGGTAGATTTTGGTATTTTTTTGAATGAAGTTGTTCAGTACCGTGCAATACTGTGGATTTTCAATGTGATCTTACTTAGGAACTTGTAAACCATACATGAATATCAGTGCTCCAGACGAACTATTTTTACTAGGAGCACTGTAGACCCTGACTGAAATTTTTTTAGGAGCACAAGCATAAAATTTAGGGGCACACCTTAAATCAGCCTGCAATGCAATCGTTCACATATTTTCCCCATTTTAACTGTATTACTGACAAATGCTTTGACAATACCTAGACTTAACTTAATATGTGCAGTATTCTTTTAATTTCAGAGGAATATGAAGAAAAATATATATGATATGAAAAAAGTACTATTGTTTTGCATTAATAAGTACAGCTACTAATAATATTATATGTTCTTTTCTTGTTTATTTCATGTTTATACACATTTGACAGTAAAGAACTAAGCTTGAGTTGGGACGCTAACAATATCTATTTTATTAACAACAGTAACGTGCAAAATCTAATTTTTATGTAGAAAAGGTATATATTGTACTCTTATTAAATGTACCATTATTCTTCTATAGTCTTATATGGAACTGACCAACAACTTCAGTGATTATGTGTGATTTAGTCGCAAATTGAAGAAAAGTTTGTTTTTCAAAGCACTTTGTGATTTTTCTTACTTCATACACAAAAAAAAACAAAAATCTGTCAAAATCTGATTTCTTGATGATTTGAGCCTAGTGATTTTATAATTGTTATTTTATAATTTCAAAATATAAAGAAAAAAGTATAAATGAATGTCTAATAAGCCAACAAGTGCTCCTCTGTTGCCATCTACAGGTTATAATGGTGATTTGATGTATTTTATTTTTTATTTTACACAAGTGTTTGTTCATCACAGTGTATTTTGGTCATTCCATTGAAAATAACATTCAAATTGAATCATTTTGGAGCTTTAAAGTGCTGGCAACAGTTGTGTGAAATGCTTGTAAGTCATTGAAAATTGCTTGAATTTCTCTCTCAAAAGGTTGTACAAACCC
>NW_015660907.1:50636-53523 GCF_001515625.1 Sinocyclocheilus rhinocerous
AACGTATAAATGAATGACTAAAGAGCCAATAAGTGCTCCTCTGCTGCCATCTACAAGTTATAATGGTGATTTGATGTTTTTTTTTTTATTTTGCATAAGTGTTTGTTCACCACAGTATATTTTGGTCATCCCATTGAAAATAACATTCAAATTTGATCATTTTGGAGTTTTCAAGTGCTGGAAACAGTCTTAGAAAATTGCTTGAATTTCTCTCTCAAAAGGCTGTACAAACCCTGAAATGAATAATGTAATAACATTTGACTATTTCTAGTACAACAACATGGTTACAGTTAGCGTTACTGCTTCTTGTTTTCTACATCAGCGCTGTTTGATCTGTTTATAACAGAGAATTCTGTGCAGAATTTGAATGCATCTCACAAGATCTCACAGCAACTTTTATTCATTCTGCGGCAAATTCAAACACTTCTCACTGGATCTCGCAGCGCTGTGCATAACAGTGTCGCAAAATCAACTTTGGTTCCCGAGTAAAGCTGTTCTGAGCTCGGACAAGTTTGTTTGCGTCGCGGTCCGAGTTGATAAACGGTCCGCGCTGCACAGCTCAAACGAGTAGCGGGGTTTTGTTACGCTTTTGTTTCGTTTGCCATATGCTGTCTCTCATATGTGACAAATGGCAGCACGAGTTGAACAAGAAACGGTCCGCGCTGCGCAGCTCAAACGAGTAGCGGGATTTTGTAACGCTTTTGTTTCGTTTGCTGTTTGATGTTTCTCATATGCAACAGAAATGGCAGCGCGAATTGAACAACGCGGTGGTCACGCCATTGCTACCGTGCAAAAAATGTACTTGCACCGGCAGAAAAAATGGTCGCAGCCTGGAGCCCTGAATATGCTGAAGCATATATAATAAGTATCATGATATTACCATCTGATACCTCACCGTAGCATAGTACTTTTTAAGCATAAAGAAAAATACATAGCCATTGTTGCGGTTGAGGAGTGAGGTGCAGTTTTCAAGGTGAAAGGAACCTAAAATTTGACTTAAAAATGTAGTTTAAACACTATTTAGGATCCTTGTTGTTTCAGTACTCACAAGCGATGATGTTGCCGTAGCGATTCTTGTTACGGTTTTCCTCCTTCTTGGCAGTTTCCCATGGTGCCGTTTGTCCCTCAGCCAGACCCTGGAATCAAATCAAGAATATTTTTTAACATGTTTATCCATTACAGAGACTGCTTTCACACATATACCTAGGCCTATACATATATTTTTTTTGATAGCTAAAAGACATACAAGTTAAACTTTTCACACTTTGAGATGCTTTTCTGAAATAGTTAGGTGTCTCTTTTCCCTTGATATCACTGAAAGACTCTTGTGTTTGGAAGAGTCTGGTAATTGTAGACTCATCCTTTAGCCTTGGGGCAGAGACAAGACTCTGAAATGTCAGACAAGAGCGCTGAATGGTGGCCACTTAAAGCCGTAGTGCAATCTTCATCCTGTCCAGCACACACAAGACAAGCCATTTACGGTGACAGATCTAGAGAAACAACGGTGGTCTGCAAAGTGTCTGCATTAAAGAAAGACTTCATGGACAAAGTGATTCAAAACAAGCACATTTTAAAGATGAATTGGAGGGGTGATGGCGCAGTTTAGTGAAGGTCTATCTTTAAAAGACGTCTCTGTGAAAGAACAGCAACAGAGAATCGACTGAGAGGTAAAAGTTCGTTCACAGACCTCATGATGTCTTTTCGTCATTAAACTTTTTTCACTCTAAAATTTGGGGGCCAAATTTCATATAGTAACTTTGGCACTTGCATGTGAAGATATTGCACATTGTTACCATAAAGTGGCCTCTAATAATAATTAGTGCAATTTAATCATGTCAGTTCAAAGTATAATTAAAAGTTCAGTGTTTAGCAGTGTTGTTAAGTTCTCATATGGTTCTAGGGTAGAAACTCTTCTTAAATCTGATGCAATAGACCTGCATTTCATGTTAGATGTCACTACATGTCACTAGAAGGTTTTTACAATGCATACCGTTATTGACATGAGCTCGCACATTGAGTCAAAAAAATTAATTATAAATTCATTACCAGTTTATATAATTAAGGTTTAACAAAAAGCAAATTGATCATAATTAGGGTTGGGAACCGATAACTGGTTCTTATTCAGAATTCTGTTCTGTTTTTTTAAAAGAACCGGAACCGTGAGCAATTTCTAAGTTTCGGTTCCGAAAACGGTTCTGGTGTGACACGTGACCAAGCGCTGTGAACAGCCTTGCGCCGGCGTTTCCCGTAAAGGATGTCACAAACCAAACAACAGAAACGCCGCCCTGCCTCTTTAATTACTGAGCACATTGTTTCCCATGACGCGCACTTCACAGACGCACAGCGTCTTTAACTGCTGAACACATCGTTTTCCACGACTGTACGTGCACTCTCGTCTTTGATAAATGTGCACGTTGTTTTGTCTGACTGTATATGTACCGGCAGCACGCAGCTCCTGCCGCCACTAGATTACATTATATTTGTCCCATATTGTCATTAATATACATACTGACTTCAACTTGGACCACTAAATAAATAGACTGCTATTGTTATGTAAGTATGAGGGTTAGATTATTTAGTATACAGGTCATTTCAAGAGTGATAAACAAAGTGATAGAAAATATTTTCATGCATTTTAAATGTATGTAAATGTGGAAACCACTCATTGCATCACACCATCTCCTGACTGCATTATAATTTGTAAAATAGGGGCAGTGTGTGTATACATGGTTATAAGTATAACAGTTAATATTTCATTAATTTAGGGAAATGAACAAGTGTCTTAGCCCTCAAGGGACTATTTGGCCAACCAGCTTATTCCTGCTTGAAAAGCAAAATGTTATTGATAGTGTAAAAAACATCAACTTTGAAGCACATGCATTACTCA
>NW_015660907.1:54244-59443 GCF_001515625.1 Sinocyclocheilus rhinocerous
TATATTAAAAGTATTATTGAAAAAATAAAACGTGTTCCATCATGCATCATGCAGAAGAACTACATGCAGAAGATTTTAACTAATTGACTGTTCTGGTTGGGTGAATCAATCAGCATCAGATAGGGTCATATATGTACAAGAACTGTTTTTCTCTCCCAAGGCTGTACAGTGCATCCCATCTGGAACTAGTGAAGCACAGAAGCCTGAACATACAGACCGTATCATCTCTGCTGTACTGTTCCTTCACGTGCATTAAACGTGATCTGGCACCTGTGAAAATCGAAACCTCACAAAGCCTCATTTTTGTTGAATTGCTCTTTCATGGGTGAATTAAACATGATCTGGCAACCCTTCCAATAAATCAGTTCCAATAAATCAGTCACATTCATTCATGCACAGGGATGCTGGGATCTGGCAACTCTGCCCATGTTCTCATTATTATCACGGTACAGTCAGTTATAGCCAAACTCTCTGTTTGCCTGACAGAATGTGATGCTAAAACTGTTTGAGGGCTTCTTAATGATACATTTTGAGACATCCAGAGAGAATCGCTACACAAAAAGCCTTAAACTTCTGTCTTCTGGCAGTGAGCTAAACTTATTCTTCATTTGTTCTGTACCGGATTCCTCATCCACCCTCCAAAAATGTCCTCACTGGAGCCTCTCTCTCGTCTTCTGATCTTGTTTTTGATACTATTAATACTTTAGAGAAGTGATGAGAAGACAATGAAGAATAAAACGCGGCGTGTGTGTGTGTGTGTGTGTGTGTGTGTGGACACAAAGACAGCAGAGACGCTGTCAGACCTCTTCCTACCTCACACTAACAAACAATTCAGCTACACTTCTACTCTTCATCACTTTGTTATTTTGTTATCTAATGCAATGACACTCACACATTGAGTGTTACTTAAGTGTCCAAATACTTTATGGGGCCACTGTAACCTTCTCCATATTAATACGTACCATTCACTTCTCGTTGTTTCTTCTCTCTGTAACGTGAGCACAGATGTAGGATCACACATCTGGCAGGCTGAGATTAATGATGCGATTGTGCTGACATACACACACAGGTGGCCATCATCAGCTTTTCCCAACATGATCAGATCTGCATCACTCACTCCCTGTCCATCATATCTCATCCATCTCCATTCCTTCTGTCTCAACTCTATTCGTTTGTTCTACTTTACGTGTCATGTAAAATTAGAGGTGCAAGATACAATAATGCCCTAAAAAAATGAATACTATCAAGTGAGAAATATGACATTGTTTATTATTAAGTATTTGCATTTATTTGACTATTTTAATAATCATATAAGTCATTTTTCACATCGCTTACCAGCATAAATCTATAAATTGTGAAAATAAAATAAACGTAAACAATTAAATGTATGAACACTGTTTAAACATACAAAGTGTGAAACAAACACAATTCAGTTCAAATGTATGAGATTAAAACAAAATATAGTTATCGATGATAAATATATAAATCTGATTACTGTTTATTTAAAACATTCAGTTTATCAGTACTGCTTTATAAATCTCATTCTTGTTTCATTTACGTATAACTGACACATATGCATCAAATTAAGTTGTTGTGACTGATGCATCACATAGATGTTCAGGAAAATGATATGGTATTACAGCCACTTTTTAAATATTTGTAAAATTTGTAATTTTTTTTTAAATATTTGTAACTTTTTAATTAATTTAATTTTTTTTAATTAAAAAAAATATTTAATTTAATACTTTAATTTAATTTAAATAACTTAAAATTATTAAATTTAATAAAAATATTAAATTAAATCAGTCAGATTGTCTACTGATGAACAAGTCCAGATCTGAAGCATTTTATGACACATATCTTCACGTGAGTGTATTTTAATTTATTAGCTGATTAGCTTGATACTCCATTTGAAAGAGTTAAAAAGCTAAAAAAAAGTTCAATTATTGGGCACTAGTAACATTAAAATCTCATTTGCAGAAAAACCACCTCCAAATTCACAGTAAAACGTGCATTATGGGAAACGCAGCATTTGCCCCTAATGTGCTCTCGCTCATATCAGCCAGTCACAAGCCAGTAAGCAAACACTCCATTCAACTCAATGTAAATGTATTGAGTTTCTCCTCCTTCACCGCATATTAGGAAAAATGACTTATTTTCGGCGGCAAGGATAGAGATGGGCTGATGCAAAATGCTGCCAACTTCATTTGCAGGCAGACTTGTGAGGCAAATCAGGTTAGAAGAGAGAGGCGATAACAAAAAGGCATTATAAAAACGTCTGCCTTGATGAATGACCCTTTAAACATGGAGGCACAGGCTCTGGTGCTATCAGACTGCCTATGACAGGAATGAGCTGCCAGCCATACATCGATCTCATGTTTACCTCAACACTTCAGACGGCCTAGAGCAGCCTATACAGCTGAGCATTCAGCACTGCTGAAATTAAGCTAGGCCTAGCCTAACTCTTCAAGTGATCCTGTTAAGAGAGTAAGAGAGGAGGTTAGGACAGACCTCTGTAGCATCTAGATCTCCGTCAGGCTTGGTGCGGAGCTGCATTATCCTATTTCCATCATTCACAATGGTAATTTTGAACACATAAATTGGACAAAATAGATACTACAGAACACGCACATCAATTTGTTATACTATTCTCCGAATAGTAAATCAGAAGTATGACAGACATAACTATGAGTCATTCTTTATAAATGAGAGTCTCGTCTTTAAAAGTGCAATCTTTGCCCTTTTAAACATGCCTTCAATCCAGGTGATTGAAAATTTGGAAGCAGAGAGCATCCTTCCTCTCTAATTCACTGATGTCTCTTGTTGCCAGAGCCATTCATCAAGGCCCTGTCTGAATACACAATAATGTGCCAAATATGATTCATACTTGCACTCAAGCAAAGTTCTCTGCTGAATGTTTACACAATCCTCTCCTTTGATAGTCTACTTAAGAGTATTCCTACATTAGTGAGCAAAGATATGTGCAGAATAACTGATTAAAGATTCCATATAAGAATTCTGAATAAGATGTTTACAAGCCGAAATATTCAGAACATACCATCACTGCTTATCCATCACAAATAATCTTGAAGTATAATCATACTACAGTAGCTACTACATGCAAACCACATCTCTCATCTAGGGGGGATCAAGAATATTTTACAGACAGATTGGCCAAAAATGCTAAATTGGCATCATATTGTACTCACCCTCAAATCTTTTTTGTCTGTTGGTCACACAAAAATGCACCAATAATGACTAATAGAAATTGAATTTGAAGCAGATTGAAAACGGTTTGAAATTGAAGTAATATTTCACAATTTTTCATTACTCTTTTCACTGCATATTTGATCAAACAAATGCAGCCTTGGTGAGCATAAGAAACTTCATTTGAAAACATTAAAAAATCTGAATTATTCCAAACTCTACTTTAGCTCAATATCTACTTTTAGGGTACTTTTAAGGTGTTTTTTCCCCTTAAAAGTTCCAGTCCGCATTCATTTTAATCGCAAGGACAAGTGCAGCCAGCACATTCTTTAAAAAATGTCAAACTTGTGTTGCACATAAGAAAGAAAGGGTTTGGAACGACATAAGGGTGAGTAAATGATGACAGAATTGTCATTTTTGGAGGGTGAATGATCCCTTTAATGAAAACAAATCATAAAGTGAAGCTGGAACTCATTCCAGGCAGCTACTTTAAAGCCACAATTTGTAGGAAATACATTTAGAGGAAAAATAAATGCCCTTATCAAAAGTTCATTTCATATTTCTCTTTTGTTGGCAGCATCTTTCCTCTAGCGCTATTCAAACAAAATAACAGAGCCACAACGATGCCAGTGTGGGATTTCTCAATCATAAAACACTTCACCCTACTACAACACCTGTACCTTAAAAACAGAGAACAATAAGATGCATGCACAAAAAACGTCAACGGATGTAATTTCTATGCTGCTGACCTTCGTGAACAAGCAAAAAGGAGCTCTTTATATGTATTATTAAAGCGAGCAGATCGTATATGGGGACGGCAGAGATAAGTGAGCCTTCAAACCCGAGGTTAGCATGCTTTTTTAAAATCAAGAATAAGACATGCTATTGACACAAAGGTCTTTGCATATTCTTACCAATGAAGGTTTAGACAGGGAAAGATAATTGGTTTTATTGTCACGGGGGTGTTGACCTTCTGTGGCCCACTGTGTGGGCAGATATTTCAAGTAGCGCATCGTATCTCATGTGACCTTTTCTGAACAAAATGCCAGCATGTTATCGAGATACTTCATTTAATAAGCACAGACGCACTTTAATTAGTTATTCAAATGTGTTTAAGAAATAAAAGAATGTGAAAAAAGACAGGAAACTAGCAAAAAAAAAAAAACAGTCATTATTGAATGATAAAAAAAAAGATGCCTGACATTTTAATAACCCCCTCAATAAAACATTCATTTCACATCATTTTTGGGCTTACTGTGCATACAGAGGCAAAAACAAATTTCATAGCTGCACGGCTGTCGTAATTACTGCAGAGAGGCTTGATCTAACATACTTTTACAAATTTAGTACACTAAAAAGTAAGCAAATGATATTGAGAGCTACAGTAAAGACGGCTTCATTTATTAAATGCAGCAAACAAATCAGCGTCAATATTCTTTTATCTACACTCTTTAGGGTCAAGTAATTTTTATGTAAAGCACTTTGAATTACCATTGTGTATGAAATGTGCTTATATAAATAAACTTGCCTTGCCATATTAAAAGTTTCATTCTTATTGATGTCAGTCACTCAAGCTCAAGACTTCTTACCTCGTACTCATGTGGATATTTTGGTGAAAGTAACTCAAAAGTAACTCAAAAGTAGTGTAACGCATTACAATTCAGAGACAGTAATATTGTAACGTAACTAATTACTTTCAAAAGACAGTAACTAGTAATATATAATGTATTGCATTTTGGAAGTAACTTGCCCAACTCTGGTTATAAGTATAATATTTCATTAATTTAGGGAAATGAATAAGTGTCTTAGCCCTCAAGGGACTATTTGGCCAACCAGCTTATTCCTGCTTGAAAAGCAAAATGTTATTGATAGTGTAAAAAACATCAACTTTGAAGCACATGCATTACTCAACATAGCTTACTACCTTCCAGCAACACTACATTCAATTAAGGTAAAAAAGTCAAAAAAAACAAGAACAGTTAATTTAACTGG
>NW_015660907.1:59558-68903 GCF_001515625.1 Sinocyclocheilus rhinocerous
AAATAGTAAGAAAAAAAAAAAACAGTTAATTTAAATGGAACCGGAATCGGAACCGGAAAATTTCTAACGATACCCAACCCTAATCATAATACCTGCTGGCTATCAGCGAATGACAGGCTACTTCATTCATTCATTGTTTCATCTACTTTTAACAATCACAACTCTATCTTTTAGGAAAACATAATGTCAATAACTAGATATCACATAATGAATTGTATCTATTGCATGAATTGAATTCCATCCATCCATCCAGTATTGCTTTTTGGTACCTCTATTGATGTAGCAGCATTAATCAATGTACCAAAAAGCAATACCCTATGAATGGATGGATAGAAAAAAATTATAATAAAAAAGTAAAAAAGTGAATAAATAAATAACCAACCAACCAAACAAACCAATAATAATAATAATAATAATTATATATATCTTGATGAATGACCCTTTAAACATGGAGGCACAGGCTCTGGTGATATCAGACTGCCTATGACAGGAATGAGCTGCCAGCCATACATCGATCTCATGTTTACCTCAACACTTCAGACGGCCTAGAGCAGCCTATACAGCTGAGCATTCAGCACTGCTGAAATTAAGCTAGGCCTAGCCTAACTCTTCAAGTGATCCTGTTAAGAGAGTAAGAGAGGAGGTTAGGACAGACCTCTGTAGCATCTAGATCTCCGTCAGGCTTGGTGCGGAGCTGCATTATCCTATTTCCATCATTCACAATGGTAATTTTGAACACATAAATTGGACAAAATAGATACTACAGAACACGCACATCAATTTGTTATACTATTCTCCGAATAGTAAATCAGAAGTATGACAGACATAACTATGAGTCATTCTTTATAAATGAGAGTCTCGTCTTTAAAAGTGCAATCTTTGCCCTTTTAAACATGCCTTCAATCCAGGTGATTGAAAATTTGGAAGCAGAGAGCATCCTTCCTCTCTAATTCACTGATGTCTCTTGTTGCCAGAGCCATTCATCAAGGCCCTGTCTGAATACACAATAATGTGCCAAATATGATTCATACTTGCACTCAAGCAAAGTTCTCTGCTGAATGTTTACACAATCCTCTCCTTTGATAGTCTACTTAAGAGTATTCCTACATTAGTGAGCAAAGATATGTGCAGAATAACTGATTAAAGATTCCATATAAGAATTCTGAATAAGATGTTTACAAGCCGAAATATTCAGAACATACCATCACTGCTTATCCATCACAAATAATCTTGAAGTATAATCATACTACAGTAGCTACTACATGCAAACCACATCTCTCATCTAGGGGGGATCAAGAATATTTTACAGACAGATTGGCCAAAAATGCTAAATTGGCATCATATTGTACTCACCCTCAAATATTTTTTGTCTGTTGGTCACACAAAAATGCACCAATAATGACTAATAGAAATTGAATTTGAAGCAGATTGAAAACGGTTTGAAATTGAAGTAATATTTCACAATTTTTCATTACTCTTTTCACTGCATATTTGATCAAACAAATGCAGCCTTGGTGAGCATAAGAAACTTCATTTGAAAACATTAAAAAATCTGAATTATTCCAAACTCTACTTTAGCTCAATATCTACTTTTAGGGTACTTTTAAGGTGTTTTTTCCCCTTAAAAGTTCCAGTCCGCATTCATTTTAATCGCAAGGACAAGTGCAGCCAGCACATTCTTTAAAAAATGTCAAACTTGTGTTGCACATAAGAAAGAAAGGGTTTGGAACGACATAAGGGTGAGTAAATGATGACAGAATTGTCATTTTTGGAGGGTGAATGATCCCTTTAATGAAAACAAATCATAAAGTGAAGCTGGAACTCATTCCAGGCAGCTACTTTAAAGCCACAATTTGTAGGAAATACATTTAGAGGAAAAATAAATGCCCTTATCAAAAGTTCATTTCATATTTCTCTTTTGTTGGCAGCATCTTTCCTCTAGCGCTATTCAAACAAAATAACAGAGCCACAACGATGCCAGTGTGGGATTTCTCAATCATAAAACACTTCACCCTACTACAACACCTGTACCTTAAAAACAGAGAACAATAAGATGCATGCACAAAAAACGTCAACGGATGTAATTTCTATGCTGCTGACCTTCGTGAACAAGCAAAAAGGAGCTCTTTATATGTATTATTAAAGCGAGCAGATCGTATATGGGGACGGCAGAGATAAGTGAGCCTTCAAACCCGAGGTTAGCATGCTTTTTTAAAATCAAGAATAAGACATGCTATTGACACAAAGGTCTTTGCATATTCTTACCAATGAAGGTTTAGACAGGGAAAGATAATTGGTTTTATTGTCACGGGGGTGTTGACCTTCTGTGGCCCACTGTGTGGGCAGATATTTCAAGTAGCGCATCGTATCTCATGTGACCTTTTCTGAACAAAATGCCAGCATGTTATCGAGATACTTCATTTAATAAGCACAGACGCACTTTAATTAGTTATTCAAATGTGTTTAAGAAATAAAAGAATGTGAAAAAAGACAGGAAACTAGCAAAAAAAAAAAAACAGTCATTATTGAATGATAAAAAAAAAGATGCCTGACATTTTAATAACCCCCTCAATAAAACATTCATTTCACATCATTTTTGGGCTTACTGTGCATACAGAGGCAAAAACAAATTTCATAGCTGCACGGCTGTCGTAATTACTGCAGAGAGGCTTGATCTAACATACTTTTACAAATTTAGTACACTAAAAAGTAAGCAAATGATATTGAGAGCTACAGTAAAGACGGCTTCATTTATTAAATGCAGCAAACAAATCAGCGTCAATATTCTTTTATCTACACTCTTTAGGGTCAAGTAATTTTTATGTAAAGCACTTTGAATTACCATTGTGTATGAAATGTGCTTATATAAATAAACTTGCCTTGCCATATTAAAAGTTTCATTCTTATTGATGTCAGTCACTCAAGCTCAAGACTTCTTACCTCGTACTCCTCTTTAAAGCCGTAACCCTGCCCACACTTCATCTGAGTGATGTGCTGGAGCAAGTCTGCCACTCTGATGGCCGGTTGGAACTGGCCGGCCTGGTAGGACATCTCCACTGACTCACAGCCTCCATATGGGTACGTCTGGATGGTCATTGAGGGCTGGGACATCTCACTGTGGCTGCCATCTGTGGAGGAACAATTCACAATCCTTGAGTAACCATCACAATGTCCAATCGCCAGCTGGAAGGCTGCTGCTTTCACACCAAACAAGGCAAGCAAGGCAGAAAACTCTGGGTTGCACTTTTGCTATATTTATGGCATAAAAGTAATGGAACGTAATGGACTCTTCCAGTCCTGGTCATTTTACGAAAAAAATTATTTGTTCTGTAACGTATAGTTTCCACTGAGCAGCATGTTTCATTTACAGTTTACACAGAAATGGCATAATTCATTTCAACAACTGTTGGATTCACAATCTCCCACGTATATTACAATCTATCAATGTAAAAGTCTCGGGCAAAAATGGAAACACCAGAAGACTGTGCGCTTTTATTCAATAATTTACAACCTAGGCAGGCTGAACTGCTATAATGAATAGTGCATATCTATTTCAGACCATCTAAAGATTAAATTTGATTCTTCTAAATTTTCCCACTGCTACTAATATTATCAATATTTAAATGACAAACTCAGCCTGCATAAAAAAAATACATAAAAGTGTAAATATACATTTTAAATGTATTAAAAATGTAATGGCCATCTCCCCCCTCCCCCATCCAATATATAAATTAACCATTTCAGTTGAAAGAAGTCTTTTTTTTTGCTTTAAAATAACCATATTTAATAATATAATTTATTACTGTGATGGTAAAGCCGCATTTTCAGAAGTCTTTAGCATCACATGATCCTTCAGAAATCATTCTAATATGCTAATATTACAATAGAAAACAGTTCTTTCAAATTGTAATACAGAAAACACATTTTTGAATCGATTTGATTGATCTGAAATGTAAATACTTAATTTCATATAACTTTTAGGAGTATGCTAGAATAAAGATGAGCTCAAAGCAAACAGATGTGAATAAAATTTGATGGGAACTAGCCAACCACACCACACAGATACTACATAATCTGTAGAAGCGCTCAGAAAGTGACAAAGAAAACACAGATATTTGCAGTCTATGATATCATGTTGCTCTCAAAAAAGCACAGCTTTGTTTACTGTGCACTAATACCTCTCAATCAAGACCAAACCCCTGAAAGCTCGGCTAAGACCTCGACTAGTGAGCTATCTGAGCGTCATTCAATCCCAGCTCACTGCAGACTTCAGTTATGCATGACAATATACTGAGACGCAGACAGTCCGTCCTTGCAAACTCTTTTATTAGAATAAGACTGGGAAGTAGTTTATTGATGTTAATGAGTTCATTAACTAGAGGAATGGGGGAAGCAAATGACAGAGATTTTTTTCATATGGCCTCCTTTAACCGGCTAAAGCATCATTCAGATGCATAGAGGGATGGAATATTACTCGACAAATTATTAATGTGGCTATTTGCATCTTAATCGCCTTGAAAATTCATTATACACAAAGTAATTCTGGGGCTAAAAAATGTATAATCCACACCAAACATCTACGCTTTCGACACGGCGAAATACAAGTAATTTTGCATGACGTGTTAGCACCGTAGCAACTTTAGCGCCAGAAGGAAAAAGTTGAAAGTATTAGCGGCGACAATGTATAATGAAGAAAACAATTATGCCACAATCGTAGCCTCAGGAGGGTCTTTTTAAAAGGCACAAAAAGTAACTAGCAGAGAGATGCTGAGACTGCTCAATGAATCTGAACAGGTTACAACCAGCACACAAAACATCATTTGGATCTGACTGAACGGCAAACAGTTTTGGTTCCCACTGACTTCCAATGTATGGACAAAAATACAATGGAAGTCAATGGGAACTGAACCTGTTTGGTTGCCAACATTCTTCAAAATACCTTCTTTTACGTTCCACAGAAGAAAAAAGTCATAAAGGTTTTGAACGATATGAGTAAATGATGACAGAGTTTTCATTTTTGGGTGAACCATTCTTTTTTTACCGATATTTACACTTTTTTAACAATACATGGTCTAGACGGTATAAGCCAACAATTAAAGCCAACAGCCAATGAAAAGCATAACATGTTAAGCTGGATCTTTAGACACAGACTGCAAAAAAATACATAAAAATCTAATCAAATATATGCTCCTAAAAGCTTTAGTTCTAAAACAAAATTTTGTGCACAAAGTCATGATATTTGAATATTACATGTCATGATATTTGGACTAGGCAAATTCATGGTGCAAAAAAATGTGTTTATGACTCATGCCAACATACAAACACTAAAAGAGAAAAAAGAGTGTGCGATAGAGAAGTATACACTAGAGACTCTAAGGTCTCTCAATTTACTGCCCCACCCTCTGCCTTTCCCCTTCCCTCTATCATTATCAATTTTTTCATAATTAATTATTCATGTGTTTTTGTCTCAGCAGCAATGAGCGAATCCCAAAGTGGCGGCCCAGTGGGTGTATTATGTTGTTAAAACGACGCGTCTGCCACATCCAACCCAGAGAAATACTGAAGAGCTCCTGCTCTAGAAACGAAAGGTCAACTGCACATTTTAGGTGACCTCATATAGGAGACCGTTATGTATGTAGATTATGGATAAACGTTTAGATTTTGTAGTTTTAAATCTTCAGGATGATGAGTTCTGACAGTTATGAGTTGATAAAAAGAAGAGTACAGTTCATAAATAAATTATACTGAACCATTAGCAGATTTTACTGTGAGGTCCTATGGGATACGTTCAGTCCTACATACACCTTAGGATGAAGGGAATATAAAAACATGACTGAAAACCCATACGGAAAAACAATATGAATACTGAACTAGATTTTGGTATGTCCTTCCTTAAAGGTGAAATGTGTATTTTTTTGTACCAAACAGTAACAGTAACACATCTTTAATTGTGTAAATGTGGTAAGTTATAAATAAATAAATACTATAATACATTTCTGATTTATATCTGTATGGGTAACCAATATCCATGTCCATTGCTTTAATTTTTCTGATAATATTTAGCTAGACATGATTCATACAGGCCAATAATGTATTTAGAGTTGACTCCTCTATACAAAATCTCTGCCACGTCTAAAACTTTTTCTAATATATTGCACATCTGCACATTCATATCTTCTGTTTCTAACACAATGCTCGCTCTGTATTGCTTGTAGGTGCAACAAATAGGTTTTAAATGATAAAACAAATGCATGTATTGGACTATTATTAAGCATACTGTAGTTCATGTCATATATTGAGTGAAAGAGAGAGAATGATGTATGCCAAGTAACTATTCTCCTTACGGAGGTAATTTTCTCATTTCGGCCTTGTTCTGTTCCATAATGGCTTCTTTCATTTGAGCATGAACTCTTTGTAGCCATCGCATTATGTGCATTCAGATGATTAGAGCTAAAATCACATTAAAGCTCAATTATCGGCATGCACTGTTACATTATGATCACCTACTATGGTGTTTGCCATTAACAATAATTACCTGACAAGTCACAATAAAGCACAGGTGACTAAATAATGATATTGTAAATTACTTTCAAATGTCATATGTGAATGGCTCTCGTGTGGGTATATGGAGGAAAATAAACGTGATATAAAAAACCTCTGAACAAATGTGTGTATATATAGAAAGTGCTGTCAAGGTAAAAGAAATTAAAGTCATTAGAATTATTAGCAAAGTATTATAATAAACATTAGCACAGGCATTGTTGCAGTGTATAAAACATGCTTCACTATGTCAAGCTTTTTGTCCTTGGCTATAGAATTGAAAAAGTAATCTGTAAGGAGTTTGTTTAAATACACCACCATTCAAAATTTTGGGGTCAGTATGATATTTCTATGTAAGAAAATTATACTTTTATTCAGCAAGGACACGTTCAAGTGATCAAAAGTGATAGTGAAGCATATATAATGTTACAAAAGATTTCTATTTCAAATAAATGCTGTTCTTTTGAACTTTCTATCATGGTTTCCAGCTAATAATTCAGCTTTGCATCACAGGAATAAAATGCATTTGAAAATATATTAAAATAGTTTCAAATAGATAATATTTTCGATTGAATGCAGCATTGATCAGCATAAGAGATTTCTTCCAAAAACATCTTACAATATCCTACAGTTCAACTTTGAAACTTATATATGATTTCTTTTCTTTATTTAAACAGTATATTAAATTTATTTTTACTTTTTTAAATGATTAGGCTCATTGATTTTGCCTGTAGGACAACAAAATGGGCAAAATAAATAAATAAATACCATAGTATAAAAAATTATGATAGATTTTTCACAGAGCCTTATCAAAGATATTACTTTCTTACTTAAACAGTAAGTAACCACCTAGCAACTATGCAGCAACACCCACAGCAGACTGTAGAAATGTCTAATTTTCACCAC
This sequence comes from Sinocyclocheilus rhinocerous, assembly GCF_001515625.1. Taxonomy (NCBI): domain Eukaryota; kingdom Metazoa; phylum Chordata; class Actinopteri; order Cypriniformes; family Cyprinidae; genus Sinocyclocheilus; species Sinocyclocheilus rhinocerous. The sequence continues at coordinate 67,005 of NW_015660907.1, forward strand.
TTACTGTATTATTACTATTACTTTACTATTACTATATGTAAAGGTTGCTGCCACGTGTTTTGAGTTGAAGCTCCGTCAAGCTAATTCTTTATCGTCTATTTTTCAATCTTAAAATCAATTTTATACATCATCATTTTCGTTTCTATAACGTGTGAATATATCCCCCATTGTATTCTACAACAAAAACAATCAGAGCACAGAGTCCGCTACTAGCTTATAGACCGTTAGCATCGCTAGCGCGGTTGCCGCTAATCTTATCTTATCTTATATCACTATATTGGTCTAAATGAGTCTACTCCACCAAGCTACTTTTATAAGCATGAGCCCCGTCAGACTGGTTGTGGCGGCGGTGTTGCAACAATATATACTGATATTCTCAATGTTACTCAGAAAACAGGATACAGGTTTAACTCATTCAAAATACTTCTACTTAACGTTACATTGTCAGATGTGCAAAATAAATCTCTCCAATCTCTTGCTCTGGCTACTGTTTATAGACCGCCAGGGCCGTATAAAGATTTCCTAAAAGAATTTGCAGATTTTCTCTCAGACCTATTGGTTACTGTTGATAAAGCGCTAATTGTCGGAGACTTTAACATTCATGTTGATAATATAAATGATGCGTTAAGACTTGCGTTTACAGACTTAATGAACTCTTTTGGAGTCAAGCAAAACATAACCAGACCCACTCATCGTTTTAATTGTACACTAGATTTAATTATATCGCATGGAATTGATCTTAATGATATAGATATATTACCTCAAAGTGACAATGTTACTGACCACTACCTTGTATTGTGCATGCTGCCTATTACTGATATTAACTATATGACTCCGCGTTATCGTCCGGGTATAGATATATTTTTCCAACCACCAAAGATAGATTCACAAATAAAGTGCCTGATTTATCTCAACTGCTCTCTGTACCCATAAATACACATGAACTAGGGCTGGGCGATATGTCAAAAATATTGTATCGATAATCGCCTTTAAAAATATCGCGATATCCGATAATCTCTCTCACCCCCCACGCCCCGCCCCGCCCCCGCCGAGACAACATTGCCGACACGCACCATAAACACACACCATGTTCAGTTTGGTCTTTGTGTTATTGCCACAAAGTTTGATTTTACTTTTCTTAGTTTGTGCTTAAAATAACAGAAAACATTAGCTTTGTTGTTATTTTGGTGTTGCTAATCATTTCCACTCTGTTCTTATCAAATTTGTGTTTGAAATTAACTAGGTGGTTGTCCTGCATCTTCAATAAACAAGCTACAGGTAGTCCAAAATGCAGCTGCTAGCGTCCTTACCAGGTCAAGAAAATATGATCATACAGGTGCACCTCAATAAATTAGAATGTCGTGGAAAAGTTCATTTATTTCAGTAATTCAACTCAAATTGTGAAACTTGTGTATTAAATAAATTCAATGCACACAGACTGAAGTAGTTTAAGTCTTTGGTTCTTTTAATTGTGATGATTTTGGCTCACATTTAACAAAAACCCACCAATTCACTATTTCAACAAATTAGAATATGGTGACATTCCAATCAGCTAATCAACTCAAAACATCCAAAACACCTTCCTGAGCCTTCAAAATGGTCTCTCAGTTTGGTTCACTAGGCTACACAATCATGGGGAAGATGGGGAAGGTGACAGTTGTCCAGAAGACAATCATTGACACCCTTCACAAGGAGGGTAAGCCACAAACATTCATTGCCAAAGAAGCTGGCTGTTCACAGAGTGCTGTATCCAAGCATGTTAAACCTCTTAAAGGGGTCATATGATGCTGCTAAAAAGAACATTATTTTGTGTATTTGGTGTAATGAAATGTGTTTATGCGGTTTAAAGTTTAAAAAAACACATTATTTTCCACATACTGTACATTATTGTTTCTCCTC